>NW_006281908.1:244187-274028 GCF_000327345.1 Myotis davidii | reverse complement strand
GCAATTAGCCAATCATATTTATTCAGGCACTCCACAGAGATGAACTGAGCAACTAAAAGAGGCCAGTAATTCTTCTGTGTGCTAGAAAATCAATAATGAATACCTCTGAGCTACTGAGGCATTTATTTATATTGTCAAAGTATAATCTTTGCAAAATTAATCGTGTCAACTGTTGAAAACCTCAATAAACTCTGTATTGCCTACAGACTATGACTCAGTACAAATTCTGTAGCATGTCATAGAAAGTCCTCACATTGAGGAGCCAGTCTATTTTTAAGAAACCTTAAAGAAAACTGACTCATTTTTCAACTAACCAAACTATACCAAACTTATCTCTAATGTCATGTTTTCTGGCCTTTGTACACAGTAAATTTCACTTCTGCTCTTCCCTCCAGCTCTGTCTGATGAATGGTCAAACTTTTAATAACCAGTTTAGTGTCTTCTCTTTGAAAATGAAATCAGTCAGTTAACAAGTTTCTACTGTACCTCTTCCTGCATTAGTCTCATCAAACCCTTCTGTATTTTCTAACTGCTTATCTTAATTCATTCTGATTACCAATTGAAAACAATTCTCTATATCTCCTTAGAAAACTCACTCCTTTTGATTTTGCCCATATCTTATGCTACCCTGTTTATATTAAAATACTATAGGCCTGTGTAACAGAATTAAAACATACAGAGAACATCAAGGGAGGAGCAGATTAAACAAAGAACATATATGCATATATGCATAACCCATGGACACAGGCAGTAGTGTGGTGAAGGCATGAGTAGTGATGGGCCATGGGATGGAGGGGGCCAATGGGGGAAAAGGGTATATCTGTAATACTTTCAACAGTGGAGACAAATTTAAAAAGAAACATACAGACAACAACCTAAATTGATCCACATCTGGGGAGATTTTTAGAACTACAGAGCACCTTATTCTCCCTCTTTTACAACATGTCATTTTCTGAAATAGAAATCAACCTCATATGTTGAACCAACTCAAATCTAAATTATAAGTTTGGAGTAGAATCAGCAGTAAGTAAACAATAGCTAAATAATTTAGCTGACTGCATGACTATTTCCACTCTGTTGCAAACACATGCTTCTAATTTCTTTAAATGAAGATGTAATGACTAAAATTAAATTACCCCCCTATGTAATGCATCCCAATACAGTAAAGAAGTGTTTAGTTCAGAAACTGAAGTTATAAGAATGAAGAAGACATTAGAGAAGCAAAAGAAAATCCAGATCAGGTCAAGATAGGTGCCTAAAATGTGCAGTTAGAGAAGAGAGCATAAGTGTTCAAATAGCCCAAGATAGATGTGTGTGTTTGTGTGAACTTAAACATAGATTCCTTCCTGAATTATAAGGTCCTAGGGCTCAAGGATGTCATCTTATTAATCACTGTTTCTCCCACAATGTATTAAGTAGTAGGCACTCAACAATTATTTCTTGAATAGATAAATGACTTATAAGAACTAATGAGAAATGATAGTTCTCAATTTATTTGAAAATTCTAATATGGGACAAGGAATTAAGGCCTGAGCTGCAGTGTTTATGTAAATACAGATTTTTAAGTTTGATCTTTAGGGTTTGGTTGTACAGTGTAGATTATCAGATAAATTTGACAAGTGGTCCTATATCAGAGCACATCAAGAATGTTAGATTAAATTCATTATGGACCAGGATTTCTTTAAATTTTCAGGAGAATGATATTTATGCTATCAAGATAGAACTGGCAAGTGGCAGTTCTACCACTGCAGAGGAAATTAATTGGTTACTTAGATAAATTAATGTGTGTGTGCCTTTTAAATGTAATAAAAGCAGAGTAATAGAGCCATGGTGAGGAGGAGCGTGCTGTCTCTAGGATTCATTCTGGGAACATTCCTGTAACGCCAGGCAGAGTTGGCTACAGTCCATGCCTGTGTGCCCTGTTGTAGGATTGTCATTGCCTTCCTGGCATTCACAGCTCTATTGTCAGTGCCTTCCTGGCATTCACAGCTCTTCCATTCTAGAGAAGACAATGAGGCAACAGGCACATTGTTATGATCTCTCCATGGGCTGTTAAGGACAGAGAAGAACCCTGTGGAAAGAGTTTGAATGCTGGAGTCAACTAGACCTCGGGTAAAACTCTGGATCTGGACAAAGTAACATCCAGCAAAGGAAAGCTCCCGTCACTCACTTCTTCTCCTGCCCTGACTACCTATTTCTCAACCTTTGGATTCAACTGAGATCACAACCCTAAAAGTTTTAGTGCTTCGAAAATGGACCTCCTGCCATTATTCCCCAACCCCCATTCCCAATGGCCTCAACACTTGCTTCCCTAATTAGACAAACAATCTACTTCTCACCCAGTTTCTAAGACAAAAAAACTGTGTAGACTTATTGCTTTCTTTTGTTCAAACATCACAATGCATCAATATTTCCTGCCAGCACTATCTTTGATATAAATCTTGATATATATCAATTATTATAACATCCAACATTGCCACCTTAGTCCATATCCCCATCATTGTCTCCTGTCTATCCTCCAGGCAACCATTCCTGCCATAAAACATCTGTACTTTATATGACAGTTAAAGATACCATTTAAAATATAAATGTTTTGCCCATTGAGTTGTTGGCGGCCTTGGAATTGTCACATATAGCCTTTATTACATTGAGGTATGTTCCCTCTATTCCCACTTTTATCATAAATGGGTGCTGATGTCAAATGCTTTCTCTGCATTCTCTGCATCCATTAATATGACTGGGTAGTTTTTAGACTGCATTTTGTTTATGTGGTGTAACTCATTTCATCACTTGCAGGTATTGTACCATCCTTGCATTCCTGGAATAAATGTCACTTGATCATGGTGTATGATATTTTTAATGTACTTCTAGAGCCAGTTTGTAATATTTCATTGAGGATTTTAGCATCTATGTTCATCAGGGATATTGGTTTATAACTTGCTTTGTAGTGTCTTTATCGGGTTTTAGAATTAGAATAATACTGGCCTCATAGGATGAGTTTGGGAGCCTTCCCACCTCTGAATTTTTTTGGAATAGTCCTGACTAGCTTCTGGGGTCACACGTAGCACAGGGGACTATGCCCTGAGATTAAACACTCTCTTACTAAAAGGGTTTCTTTGTTCACACCTGATCTCTCATCCATCTGAGATAACAAAAATGTTATTTCTGGATAAAACAAACAAAAATATGTGAGCTGAAACATATTTTTAAGGAAGATTCCATTAAAAGGAATTGTCCAGAATCCTTAAGAAATAAAGACAGAAAGCAGATCGGGGTTTTCCAGGGGAAGGGGGAGTGGGGAGTGAGTACTGTTGGTGCTGGTTTCCTTGTGGGCTGGTGGCACATCCTGCAACTAGACAGTGGTGATGCCTGCCCAGCATATGATGTACTTCATGCTCAGGAATGACACCATAAAACCCAATGATGACTTTTATTATTTAAATTTAATTATACAATGGGAAAATGAAGGCTAAGAAGAGAAAAAGTAAAATGATAAAAGCAAAACAGCCCCAAACAATGAACATCAAAAGATGGAAAATTGAACCACACCATGGAGAACATAAGAAGAAAGTAAAAAAGGAAAAGAAAAGGAAAAGATCAAGGCTCAGGGGTAAAATGAGATTGTCCCTTGGGACAGGGCGAGCACATTTAACCAGAAGCCCTTGAGCTGGGCCCTCCACAGGCAGCTCCTCCCCTGAGGCAAAAGCCAGCATGGGCTCCAAGGAGGGTTCTTCATTAAGCGGTGGTGGGACCTCAGTGCCATCTGGGGCCTGCCCTGGCTCCTCAGCTGGAGAGGCTGCTGGAGGTGGAGAGGCCTCCAGCTCTGCCTCAAGCTCCACAGGATGAGCTTCAGGTTTTACAGGAAGAGCTGCCTCTGCCTTCTTGGCTGGTGCTGGAGTTAAAGGAGGAGGAAAGATCACCCACATGCCTGTATTTCCATCTGTTTCCCAAAGACAGAACACAGCCACAGCCCAGGGCCCACCACAGCACATCCTCCCACCCGTGGTCCAGCAGATGGGTGGTCTGAGGCTGGTTCTTGCTCCTGGCCAGCTCTGGGAGTACTTCCTGTGTGTCTGACAACAATCCCTCCCCATAAGCTCCCATGCACCTCCACCCCCAATCTCACCCTCACTTCCCCCACCTTCTCACCCTTGGGCTCTGCCTCTTTGGGCTCTAGGTGTTCTGGGCCAGTTTGTTTGTCATGGGCCCCGTACTCCAGGTCACTGTTGAAAACTTTGAGCTGCCGGTTGAACGTGGGCTGCTTTGGGGTTGGAGGCCTAGGGAACCTGGGCGGCTTCGGTGGAGGAGTCCCTTGTTGTCCATCCACAGGCCCTGGCTCCCCAGACCCCCAGGTGGCCAAACACCCTTCAGGCCGGTTCTGGCCCTCAGTTGTGTGGCTCACTGGGCTCTCACGGCTGCCCATGGCACGGCGGTCTTCCTTGACCACCTGCTGCTTCATCTTGACATAGGTTGAGCTCTGCAATGACAGTGACCATCAGCCAGTGGGGAATCCTCAAGCCTGGCCCCACTGACTGCTGCTTCTGTCCACTGCACCTTCTGCTCTGGGATCAGGCCCAGCCCTGTTCCTGCTCCAGGCAGACAAGCCTCACATGAACCCCCCTTCCACACACACACACACACACACACACACACACACACACACACACACACACTGAGGGGCATAAGGCTGCTCAGGCTGGATCAGAATGGTGGCCTGGCTCCAACAAAACCTGCCTGTTACCTTTGGGTCCCATAGGCGTCGTCTGGGTTGAGTCCGCTCCCAGCGGCGGGCACGTGGGAAAACATTCTCATCGCTGCCTCTTTTGAGGCCTCGGCCACGACGCACTGGGAGACAACACGAAAACATGTTGTGTCCTCTCCAATGTCTCAATCCTAGTGAGCTAGGAAGGGGCAGTTATAGAATGGGACTGCCTGGTTACCAGGCTTCCAGGTTCTGTTGGGCCCCATTGTCAGAAAGTGAGATCACTGCTCCTGTCAGGAAGTGAAGTCACTGCTCTTGTCTGAGGGCACACTCGGGGTAGGGGGTCTGTATAGTGACCAGTGGGCAGAAGTAGCAGCGACTATAGTTGGCATGGCTTGAGGACTCCCAACCAGCTGCCAGCCACTGTCATTGCAGAGCTCATCCCAGGACATGGAGGAGCAGCAACTGGTCAACAAAGACCCCAGCCCCATGTGCACCAATGAGGGGCGGGTGAGCCACACCACCGAGGGCCCGAGCAGGCCTGAAGTGAGTGTGGCCACCTGGGCGTCTAGGGAAATAGGGCCCATGGATGGGTGAGGAAGGACTCCTTCACTGAACCTACCCAGGCCCAACAAGTCTCCAACCTCAAAGCCACTCATTCTCTGCTGGCAGCTCACACATGTTGACTCCAACCTGGAGCACGGTGCCCATGTTAAACAAACCTGGCCTGATGAGCTGGAGCCCAAGGAGGCAGAGCCCAAGGGTGAGAAGGTGGAGGAGGTGGAGGTGGGATAGGGGTAAAGGTGCATGCAAGCGTATGGGGAGAACTCAGGCCCAGATATACAAGTAGCACCCAAGAGGCTCCAGAAGCAAAGACCAACCTCAGACCACCCACCTGCTGGACAGCCTGCCCGGGAAGATTTCCCGTGGTGGGTCCTGGGCTGCGGCATGTTCTGTGTTTGGGAGGAACATGGAAATGCAGCCACGTGGGTCATCTTTGCTCCTCTCACAACTACAGCACCAGCCCAGGGGCTAGAGCAGGCTCCTGTTTCAACAACTTGCCCATCCAGAGGAGCCCAATGCAGAGGCAGATGTAGAGGCCTGTCCACCTCCAATGGTCCCGCCACCTCCAGCAGCCCCTGCTGAAGAGCCAGGGCCGGCCTGTGCAGCACTCCTCACCGAACTGAGGACCCTCCAACGCTGGCTGCAGAGCCCTGCCTCAACCCTGTCCTGGTTCCTGCCTCAGAGGAGGAACTGCCTCTAGCAAAGCCATCAGGGCCAGCTCAAGGCCCATTTGTTGAATGTGATCACCCTCACACATTGACCTGCTACTTTTATTTCCTTTAACTGTTGCATTTTTGTTTTCTCCCTGGCATGATTCAGTTTTTAATTTTTTTTATTTCTATTATTCAGGGTTTTTTAAATTTATCAATTTTTTCTTATTCTTAGCCTTCATTTCCCATAGTGTAATTAATTTTAAATAATAAAAGCTATCACTTGTATTTTAAATTGTGTCATTTCTGAGCATAGAGTACATACACGATGCTGTGTAATGACCACCACTATCTAGTTACAGAATATCCCACACCCCAGAAGGAAACTCTGCCCCAAAAGTACTCACTCCCCACTCCTTCTGCCCCTGGAAACCCCTGATATGCTATCTGTATCTTTTTTTTCTTTTTTTTTTATCTATTCTGGCTGTTTCCAATAAATGGAATCTCACTTTTTTATGTCTTCTCAGGATGCAAGACTGGTACAATATCCACAAATAAATAAATGAGATACTCCACATAAACAAAATGAAGAATAAAAAAAGCACATGATCATATCAATTGATACAGAAAATAGCATTTGATAAAATCCAGCACCCATTTATAATAAAAACTCTCAGGAATGCGGGAATAGAGTGAACATACATCTACATTATAAAGGAAGTATATGACAAACCCACAGCCAACATCATACTCAATGGGAAAAAAACTGAAACCATTTCCCCTAAAAACAGGAAGACAGGGATGCCCACTCTCACCACTCCTGTTCCCCACAGTACTGGAAGTGCTAGCCATAGCGATCAGATAAGAATAAGAAAAAAAGGCATCCAAATTGGAAAAGAAGTAAAACTATCATTATTCACAGGTGATGATATTGTACATGGAAAACCCTAAAGACTCCATCAAAAAAACTGCTAGATTTAATAAATGAATTTGGCAATGTAGCAGGATACAAAATTAACATTCAGAAGTCTATGGCTTTTTTATACACCAACAATGAATTCACAAAAAGAGAAACTAAAAAAACAATCCCATTTAGTATAGCAATAAAAAATTAAGATACCTAGGAATAAATTTAACTAAGGAGGTAAAAGACCTGTACTCAGAAAACTACAGGATGCTGAAAAAAGAGATAGAGGAAGACTTAAACAAATGGAAGAATATACCGTGTTCATGGATTGGTAGAATCAATATCATTAAAATGTCCATACTACCCAAAGCAATCTATAAATTTAATGTAATCCCCATTAAAATACTAATGGCACATTTCAGACCTAGAACAAACTCTCCAAAAGTTCATATGGAACAACAAAAGACCCCGAGTTTCCACAGCAATCCTGAGAAATAAGAACAAAGTTGGAGGGATGAAAATATCAGATATCAAGTTATATTACAAAGCCACTGTTCTCAAAACTGCCTGGTACTGGCACAAGAACAGACATATATACCAATGGAACAGAACAGGGAACCCAGAAATAGACCCAAGCCATTATGCTCAATTAATATTAGACAAAGGAGGGAAGAACATACAATGGAGTAAAGACAGTCTCTTCAATAAATAGTGTTGGGAAAATTGGACAAATACATGCAAAAAAATGAAACTAGACCACCAACTTACACCTTATACAAAAATAAACTCAAAATTGATAAAGGACTTAAATGTAAGTCAGGAAACCTTAAAAATCTTAGAAGAAGCCATAGGCAGCAAAATAGCAGAAATTTGTCATAGCAATATCTTTTCATGGTGCCTTACATGTAGTAAGTTGTTTGTAAATGTTTACTTAATATTTAAAACTAGAGGTCCAATGCACGAAATTCATGCAAGGGGCTTGGCCCTTGAAGCCTCAGCTTAATCCAGAAGGTTGTTCGGAATGTCATCCGGAAGGTACTTCGGCCGTTCAGTCTAATTAGCATATTATGCTTTTTTTATTATACATATCCTCTCAATTGTTCCCAAATATCCCCTCCAGGGACCCATTTTGGTGTTTTCTGGGGTGTAGTGTCCATTGTAACCAGCACATCTTTTTCTCCCTAGCACTTCAGATGCACCTGTTTCCGTTTCTAGATTCATCACCACTGCCTGCCTAAGGAAAGGAAGAAGCTGATTAAGAAGGTGTGAAAGACAAGCCATTTGTCATTTCTATCTTAATTTTAGAAGACACAATCAACTTAATTTAGATTTATCATCCATAGGGTAGGTAGTCACTCTGACGAAAGGAAGATGCCTGCAGTTTATTTTCAGCATGCTAGGAAGCATTTTCCCAGAATAGGAAAATAACAGGCATCAACAGCATTGTATTCATTTCTCTTCTCTATACCACTGGGCACATAAAGGAACATACTTTTACTGTAGGGCTATTGTAATATACTTGCATTCAACACAGGGCTGAATTTAAGCATATGTTTATAGAAAGCTTTCGCCAAATAGAAAAAAAAAAAAGAAAGAAGAGGCAAATTACTTTGTGGTTGAAAAGCAGTTGCTAACCTATCAGGAAAATTGTCAAGAGATTACACCGTTATTTTCAAGAGTAAGACAGGAGATGATCTTAATCCCTACACAGAGCTGAGTTAAATGCCTGTCAAAGCGATGCGGTAAAATTTGAACTGTGAGTGCCTCCAACACTGTATCATTTTGAATGACTATTATGGGTACTTATTGAAAACAATAACGTGTTCCTTGGAAAGCTATCTGAGTTTGACATTAGGATATGCAAGATTCAGGGGGGTAATTTTTGTGCTCTCATAGAAATTTCTAGTAATATAAATTATTAGAATTATAGACTTTAATATAAGGCCGTGCCCTTGGACAACGGAAGTATTATTTGTAACGGTTTGGGGAAAATAAACATTATGGCAATTTGTGATGTCATTAGAGTATATGTCAACAAACCTTTTAAAGAAAAAAATCATTTTGATTCAAACCAGGGTAAGAAGCATTATGTTTAGTTATGATAATACACAGAACTGATGGATAATTTCAGATCCAACTCTCTCTGTTTATAATTAATACGTTTTCTTTACTATGTAAACACCATCATAACATTTCGCTCTCTGGTCTCAGACTTTAGTAAATCTTTAGTCACTATCTTTAATCATTCAAGAAATCTTCAAGAAAAATTGGGTTCACTTTGAACATGTTGGAACACACTTTAAGACTACAAGAAAGTCTCTCCACCCCCCCGCCCCCCCCCCCCACACACACACACCAAAGGACAAGTCCTATGACATAGGTTTCAGTGTGATAGTTTCCCTAGATTTTTGTTCTTTGACATTTCAAACCTATATCTGATTCCAGACTAGGCTTTGTCAGGGACATCCAGAAGACGTCCGGAAGACATCTGGTCTAATTAGCATATTACCCTTTTATTATTATAGATGCACAGACATACTTGCCTATAAAAACAAACCATAAAGCCTAACTTTTTAAAAACTGCAAAAGCCTCTCGAACAGTACAATGGCACAGTAATTTAATTATGAAAGTAGGCATACACGTTTACTTGTCTTCATTTTTTTATTTCCTGACGTTATTAAAATTATTGTTTTAAAATATTCTTAAAAGATCTAAAGAGGACAAAAATGTAAATTCTACATATAAAATCTAGTTAGCCACAGTTATTACTTTAAAAAGGTATTTCTTAGCCTATTGTTCTGAATAATTCTAAAGCTTTGATTCCTACATTAATTACTCTCATTCTCTCTTCCTCTCTCTTTCATTACCAAAGGTACTTGGAAATAAGTTAAAATTCCCAGTGAACAGGAACCATTATTTTTAAATAATTTCAGTCACCTGACATGACCAAATATGTCCTAAATTTATACTTTCCATGCTCAGATCTAAGTTCAGATCCAAGTTCAAAGCTCTAAACTAGCAGCTGTAGCATCTTTATAGATTCTAAGGGCACAGCTATGAAATTTTTACATTTAGATGTATTTTTTTACTGTTCATAAAAGTTGGATCTCATAAATCTGCTAGTTTCTAAAATCTCCAGCCTTTTGAATAGTGGTCCTTGTATTTCTATTTAAATCAAATGGGACCAAACTTATTACTTCTGTTCTGAAAGGTCATTTTTCATCAAGATTGTATTAGAAAATAAATCATTTAAAGCCATCTTTTGGATGGCTCCTTGCATGAATGTCTTAAGAAGAACATGCATTAAGAGTCCCTCTACAAGGCAAAGCTGATTTGTTAATACATAGTGGTCTGAAGCTGCCACCTTCTGGTACTTGGGCGATATTTCTCTGTACTTGGTATTCTGCTGAGGCAGCACAGCATAATTAGAACAACCTCCATCAATATTAGAGAAGTCTGTTAAACACAACAAAGGCAAAATGCCACATCATGTATCCGTGTGTGTGTGTGTGTGTGTGTGTGAAATATTAAAACACTATTAATAGAAACAGTTTGCATTGGTGGAACTCTAGGAACCAAGGAAGTTACTACTAAAATGAGACAAGCTCTAGTACTTGAGACAGGGCATGCATATAAGGCTCAGGAAACAGAAAGTGTATGTGGGACAGAGGTTCTACTTATAGTTTTTTCAGTGTTCTCCCACTTCACCTGAATAATGCATAACTTGGTACTTTCTAAGTATCCTGCTTTAAGGGTAGTTAAACAAATTCCTTACTGAAGAATGAAGTTTTAAACTTGGAAACTACTTAGAAATATGAACCAAAATATATCTCTACTTGCTAAATATTCAAATATGAAAATTCATATTGTTGCAAGGTTTTAAATGCATTTATTATTTTTCTATCAAAGAGAAAATGAGGTCTGATCGATTATATTTATAATTCATGACAAATGCTAGATGTTTCTCTTTGAAACCAATTCTTGAGGTCAGTCGGGGGCAAAGCCTAGAGCCTGAGTAAAGGGGTCAGCTACGAACACTCACGGAGTTCCATGAATGACCACTTTCTTATATTTCTCGGAAGGCCATTTTCTTTTTGCAATAGCCAACAGAATAAATGAAGAGTTTTACTGTGTTTTTTTTTTCCTACTTGCGTGTATTTCAGATAATGTTCTCCTTCAAGTGAAGGGCTTCAGGGTTAGATATTTAGAATGAATAAAATAGTTCTGAGAAAAGAAACTGGCGACCTCTTTGGTGGTGCTGAGCAATGAAACAGACCTGCAGCGCCTGCTGGAATGAGAGAACACGAGCGAAGATTAATGAGGCCTGGAAATGCAGGGCCCCGCGGTCTCCAAACCACGTGCGAGGCGTCTCACCTCAGCCCTCTCCACGTTGAACAGCTGCCCATTTTCAAGGCAAGCATAACTGGATTCATGCCTGCTTTGACTCGGAAACAGATTAGTAAAATCTAGAACAAAAGATTACATTTTTTAAAATAACTTTTTTGGTCCCTAACCCAATAGTAGTTGTCCTGGTCTTCTCTCTTGGATTACAGGGTGCCCCTGAGTGGGGATGTGTGCTCTGAGGCTGTTTCCTTCCCCAGTCTGGGTGACCTGACACGGAGCCCCATTTCTTCAGGCACAGCAGTCAAAACAGGAAACATGGAATAGCTTCCTCTCTCTCCTGTCATTGCTCCATCGGCCGCAGGCAGAGTGCTCCTGGGAGTCAGGGAGCTTTGAAAGTTGGTAATATCTTTGCTGAAGGAAATGGTGACTGTAATAAAAAATCATTTTCTCACATGGATTCTAGATCCCTGATTGTTGCTAGTACCACATAGTTATCCCAAGTAGACATGAAAATAAAAGAGGTTTGTTCTTAAATTTAGATGGTTATAGGGACACACAACTGGCTACATTGTGATAAGGACTTCATGTATTTAATGTATCTTTTCTTGTTATTACAAATGAGGACCTTTTACAGGGGCTTCCAAAATGTTTTTAGCATATATATGTGTATATAAAGATTCCATATGTGTGTATGTGTGTGTGTATGTATATATAGATGTATACGTATGTATAAATTCCTATAGGTTCAAATTCAACCTAGGATTGTTGGATGATCTGTCTCCTCCCATAATCATTTATTAGCTCAAACCACTCAAAAGCTGAATTTCACAGAGATTTTTAGTGCTAGAACAACATGCTTCAATACATGCACATACTGAAGACACCATAAATTCCAATGAATAGCAGACCACTCTGCGAACCATACAGTACGAGCAGAAAGACACATGAAAGTCGATTGCTTCCTCAGATCATCTCGTACAATAGCAGCGTGTGCTTAGTTCTCCTTTTGAAGGGACTTCACACTCCTACTGCCCTCTCATTTTCTACAGGCTCTAGAGCACTTCTTGGTCACATCTTCCTATCCCGCCTCCCCTCTCTTCCTCTCCTTTTCCTTTCCCTTCCCCTCACTTTCTCTCTCTCTCTCTCTCTCTCTCTCTCCCTCCCTCCCTCCCTCCCTCCCTCCCTCTCATCTAATAAAGATTAAACCAGCCAACAAGGTTACATACTTCATGAAACTTTTAACTCTTACATAGTCTGTTGACTTAGTGCATACTATATGCTATATACATTTAATGATACTCATTATAAGCACTGTTGATCATTATACTTTTAAAGGCTTATATAGGGGCAAGACTATTGCTTCAGAAATATGATAATTTCATTATCAAATGTGAGAGGGTATGTTCATGAAAATAAATATTCTCCAAATAATTCTTGGGAAAAAATGTTGAAAGACTATTAGAAATTCTAGTACCATTCCTTCTCCTATAATTAAAATAATATATTTCCTCTATTTTCAAGAAAAGTCCTTTTCATTATTTGAGTTTGTATAAATATGAGAAAATAAAAAGGCTGACAATTCTATATGGTATTCTAAATCAGTCTCTTTAGGGATATATTTGTTTCATTAGTAGAGACAACAAAAATGTGTGTGTTTATAATTCTAATTAATGGAGACATTTAAAATTTATTTGAATACACACATGATAAACTTACTTAACACTATACATTTTCTTCAGCTAACTTGTTAGATACTCTTCTTCAATTTTCACATTTAAGATCTGAGTCTAAGAAGAGTTTATTTTGATTCAGGGTTTGATAACCCTCATAAGCTAGAAAAGTTATGCAAACCCAAATAGAAAAAAAGTGATCATTGGTTGTTCTTAAGACATTCATTTTTCAATTTCATCCACAAACTTACTCAAAGAAAGTTGCTGGAGTATAACTATTAGGTAAGCCTCTTTCTTGATATATTTTATATTTTTTGAGTTGGGTGAACTTAACTGTGTCATATGACCACAGGATATACTGGCCAATGAAAGAAGCAATGCCAATACACAAAGTAATGCTGAATTACTTTCATTTAATAAAAATATATGCAATTTTAAAATCTAATATTTCCTTAAATGCCCCAATAGAACATTTTACCCCCTGATGAGAAAATCGTACCCCCATAAACAAAAAAATCTTTATGGTCTATATTCTAAAAGTTTAAAAATTCAACTAATGAATTGTTTATGCATGATACCCCTTGGGATAAGTTCTATATCTTTAGAGATCAATGATTTACTCCCCAGGACAAACAGACTCCCTTTATAGATCCTAAATCTTTCTGACAAACACTGTGACTTATTTTAAATGCATGGTGTCAGTTCTTTTTCAGGTAGTCATTTGGAAGTCTAAATAAAGGGGGGCGGGGTTCTCCTTTACTCATGGAAATAGTGCCATAATCTTACACCCCCTATCCTCCAATTTAGAGGCATCCTAGGTGCAATTGTAAAAACAGCCTGAAGTTATAATATGTTAAGGAACTGGGGGGCAGAGGTTCCAGCTCAGACTGCAGCAGAGTTTTATAAACAGCCTAGTCTTGCATTTAAATGATGAACCCTGCCAAAACCGGTTTGGCTCAGTGGATAGAGCATCGGCCTGCGGACTGAAAGGTCCCAAGTTCGATTCTGGTCAAGGGCATGTACCTGGGTTGCAGGCACATCCCCAGTAGGAGATGTGCAGGAGGCAGCTGATCGATGTTTCTCTCTCATCGATGTTTCCAACTCTCTATATCTCTCCCTTCCTCTCTGTAAAAAATCAATAAAATATATTTAAAAATAAATAAATAAATGATGAACCTGTGCTATTTTCTCTGGGGGCAACACTATTGTGGGGGGAGGAATGGGGAACAGCTGGGAGGGGATTTCCTCACTTTGGGATTTGATTGTCTAAAAATGGTTAGTTTAAAAGAAAAGTTTGACTATAGCATGTCCGTTTGTTTTTAAAGAATAGCAAAACTATTTATTCTCATTAGCTAGGTTACAAGAAAGCTCTTTTAAATAAATAAAATAAGTTAAAATGTTAATGCATGGTCTGAAATCCTAGCCCGGTTTAGTAATTTTGCTGTGTGCCTTTTTCCATCATAAATGGTGAAAAGGTCACATCTAACTGAAAAACCCATCAGGGCAAATATGAGATTCAACAGTACAATAACAAGAAGATAAAGATGTATAATTCAGCTGACAGCCATGCTTGGTTATTTGATGCTTGTCAGCTCCAAGAAACCTTATCTTTATTTGGATGCACCTAGTAAAAGATTCTTCAATAACTTCCTATCACAATACAAGCATGATTGCGCACTTAATGCGATTTCCTGCTGTCCCTAGGAAAAAATGAAAATGAGTTCAAATCAAGATATAAAATGATGTGAAAGGCATATCAAAAGGCAATGGCCATGCTTTAAAAACTGTTTTCATTGCGCCACTAAAATGATGAGGAACTTTAAAACACAATCTACAAAATAGACACAACAGACTCTATAAAATAATTACGTATTTCAAAACAGGGCAAATGGAACTTCCTAGATTTTTTTATATTGATAGAAAAAATGAAAATCTCGGTTGAATGAATTCCATATGCACAGCAGACTGGTTCTCCATCACCCAGAATGTGAATCAAGATTGCACGATAAATCACTGCTTATTCAATCTTTTTCATGCAAGCATAAACAGGAACACAGCAAACAGCAATGAAACTATTGCCAGACTACATCTCCAGGCCTCTTGAAAATTATTTCACACAGTATGCTCCACGTATCAAATCCCACAGTGAATAGGAATTGAAGAAATGAGATGATTGTCCAGAAAACTTAGTTTTAAATCTTATAAAAATTCAGAAGAGTTAATAGGTGATGAGCTTGGGTCTCAGAAAAGCACTATCTAAAGAGACATAGTCTGACCGAGGTTTATTTCCTGATGCCACAGTAACCTCTCTTGTTGAGGGATTCCCAGACTGGGCCTGATATAACCTAAAGTAGCCTCGGGTGATTGGCTAGGAGCTAATTGGCCCAAGTCCCAAGAACACTATGAATGGGAATGTTTCCTTATATCTAGGCCCTCAAAGATATATTTTTGGAATAATATATAAAATTTAAGTCACAAAGAATAGTTAATAAGGCATGTTTGCTTATTTTTGTTGTTTTGATTATATATTTATTTGTCTTATAGTAACAAATTGATAGATTAACATTCTAAAAACTTTCAAATAAAATCTATGTTTTCATATATAAAAATATATACATATACATACATATATACATATGTATGTATATGTATATATGTGTGTATGTATTTCTAAGGTATGAACATAACACTATATATATATATATATATATATATTAACATACAATAATTTTTTATTTACTGTCTGTTGTGAGACCAGGATTGTGTAGATAGTGGAATTCCAGTGAGCAACACTTCATCCCTGACCCTGGGAAGTTTTATTCTATTCAAACAGGTAGGCCCAGCCAGTGTGACTCAGTGGTTGAGCATTGACCTATGAACTAGGAGATCATGCTTTGATTCCAGGGCACATGCCCCGGTTGCTGGCTCAATCCCCAGTGTGGGGCATACAGGAGGCAGCTAATCAATGATATCAATGATTCTTTCTTGTCACTGATGTTTCTATCTCTCTCCCCCTCTTCCTTCCTCTCTAAAATAAAATTAAAAAATCTATATTTTTTAAGTAGGCAAGATATTAAGTACCATAAAATGTGTAATAAAGGACAAGAGGGGAAATTTTTTAAAACTCAGTTCAGTTTAGTTTG
Source organism: Myotis davidii (assembly GCF_000327345.1). Lineage (NCBI taxonomy): Eukaryota > Metazoa > Chordata > Mammalia > Chiroptera > Vespertilionidae > Myotis > Myotis davidii. The sequence goes on along the minus strand of NW_006281908.1, from coordinate 258,047 downwards.
GGAATGAGACTAGTAAGGATAGACTTTCTAGTTTAAGTGATGCTCAGAAGACTTTGTTAAAGGGAATAAAAAAGAGGGTGAGAGTAAAAGAAGGTTCCAGATAATGTAAATTGTTTATAATGCATCAAGTATAGAGCACTGAGCAGATGGGAATGCTGAACGTAATTCAATATGGCTAGAATAAAGATACTGAGAGTGAAGTTGGCAATTGATAAAACTGAAGAAGCAAGCACAGACCTTGAATTGATGTTGTCAAGTTTAAATTCTATCTTGAGAGCAGAGATGAGCCATCTCAACAATGCTCAGTGATGGGCATTAGTCTGTGCACTGTAAAAGAAAATTTTGAAATTCAAAGATAAAATAGGATTTTTCAAGGCAATTCAGTGTAGCGGTCTTAGTTCTCTCAGAAAACAGATGACACACTTGAACTAGGTAACCAAAGAGAGTTGGATAAAGGTGTTATTTATAAAGGTGAATTCAGGGTGTTGAGAAATCAACAAGGAGCAGGTCTAAGTAAGAAGTGCTTACTACCTCTAGGCTTGAAGGACCACACAGACAGAGTATTACCATGATCAAAAGAGTAAAGAGTGTGGAGGTGCCATCTGATATTCAGTAAAGACAAGACCCTTCCCCACTGTGATGAGTAGGAAGGGAGCAGGGGAAATTAAAACTCTGACCACTTTGCATTGGTCGCACTCAACTGGCAGACAAAGAGTAAGAGAGCCCTTTGGTGCAGTCATGGTGGAGGAAGATAGAAAGAGGATCTAAAGAGACAAACAAGACAAGAAGATAGTCAATAACAGAGCTCAAACTTAAGCTCAGTTCTCTGTCTTCAATTTCAAAATCATTATATATAGTGTAAAAGAAAATCATTAAATCATTAAGAACAAAAACTTCCTTTACAGTCCACTATTTCTTTCCCATTTTTATATAAATAATAAAGTCTATTAACAAGATATTCAATAAGTAGAATTGTTCTTTAAAAAATACTTGAAACTCCTGATAATACTTGAGACTTTTGTGTCATAGAATTTGGTCAGTAGGATGTGCCTTTATGATCCCACAGGGAGTGTAGTAGTCTCAATACTATAGTAATAATAGAAAAGAATAAATGTATATTTAATTTAAATGGAAATGACTATTAAAATATCTTGAACTTCATGATAGAATTTCTAAAATAATTGGAATTCATGTCATTTCAAATTCATTTCCTGATTAATTAATTTACTAGTATAAAGTGCCTTAAGGAATGAAGAAAATTTGTTTTATTATTTCTTTTTTCTTTAAAAAACTAAACTATGATTTTCCATTTTCAATAAATTAGACAAGATTAATTCATCATATTGAATTTTAGATAAATTTAAATAAAGTTATAATTGCATACTTTATTTCCAAAAGACAATACTTAGCCCACTGCCATGTACTGTCATAAAACCTATGGATATTAATAAATTCTTTTAATAATAAAAAGAATTACACTTCTTGAAGCATACTCTATAATAGCTTCTAGGAGGAGTATCAAAGTCCAGGTACAGAATAGAGCATAGCAGCATTTTACTGAGAGACCAGAAATGACCATTTTATTTCTACAAAGGCATAAACTGACTTGTTAACATGCTCCATCCACCCAACTTCCCTGGGCCCCAGGCTTTTCCTTTGGAAATGGAGGGAGTTAAATGACCACTGAGGTTCACTCCAGTGATACCTGGGTGACTAAGACAGCCTTACCTGCGATGAGATATGCTACACCAGTCATACAGCATCAAAGAGCCCTGGGTTTTAATTCCTCCACTTAAGTGTTAACAAAACTTAAAACTCTAAGCCTCAATCTGTTGGCATGTAAAACAGGCCCAATAATAATCAATTCCTCATAGAACTGTTGGGAGAATTACATTTTAAAAATGCTATGAAGTGAATATAAAAGATAGCTAGTGTTTCTGTATAAGAAAACTAATAGATATCACTGCCACTCTATGAATATGAATGATTGAAATAAACACTCACTACCCTATTTGTATAGCCCCTTGATGATAACAGTGTTTTATCTCACTGAATGTTGCTCCCAGCCCCTCAGGGACCACGGCTGCTTAAGAAGTTACATGGGTCTATTGTCTCCTTATATTTGATCAGAGCCATCCTGTTCACTAGAACAAGAACGGAAAGTGTAAACACGGAAATGCTACTGGGGATACATGGTGACTAACAGGAGCTGGATTCCTCTTTAATCCCCCAACCCCATTCCAGCGATGTCTTCAAAATGTGATGAACGCTTACAAATTGAAAAAGATTGAGAAAACCAGTAAGAACCGTCCAGGGAGACAAAATGTACGTGGGTCCCGAGCTAGAGTGGAAGAGGAGGAGCTAGTACTGGGAAACTCCCCCTGGAGGAGGTATTTTTGGTTGCACTTTTTTCTTTTGCACACATTTTCCCTGAGAGGATCATCACGTGCCCCTTGCTATAGAATAGGCTGAAGACAGCTGCTGTAGACATGCTTGGTGGTGGGTCAGGGGATACTAATACCTGCTGGGGCTGGGTGGTGAGTAAAGAAGAGGTCAAGGTATTTCTGATGTCCCTCCACCAGCTCTACTCCAACACACTAACCCGGGTTCTCAGTAAACTTGAAAAATGGGCATTATCTGAGGCCAGGGTCTTTGAAGAGGAAGCACATGCAGAAAGATAATCTTAGATCACACCTGCAGAGACACTGCACTCTGAAATCCAACGATTTCCCACTCTAATGTCCAGATTTCCGGCAATGCTAGGGCCTCGGCTTTAGTCCTTTGGGAGGAAATACTATGTAACTGAAACCACAGAGAAATATGAGCTCTCAGGGGAAAAAACAACAACAAAACAACAAAAAACCCTAACAAGATTTCCGACATCCATCAAGCACAAATATTGCAAAAGAAAAAAATAAATAAATTAGCCAAGCTGACGTGGCTCAGTGGTTGACCATAAACCAAGAAGTTACTGGTTCAATTACAGGTCAGGGTACATGCCCGGGTTGCAGGCTCAATCCACAGTAGGGAATGTACAGAAGACAGCCAATCTATGTTTCTCTCTCACTGATGTTTCTTTCTCTCTATCCCTCTCCTGCTCTCTCTCTAACTAAAAATATTAAATTAGCCAAGCTGACGTGGCTCAGTGGTTGACCATAAACCAAGAAGTTACTGGTTCAATTACAGGTCAGGGTACATGCCCGGGTTGCAGGCTCAATCCCCAGTAGGGAATGTACAGAAGACAGCCAATCTATGTTTCTCTCTCATTGATGTTTCTTTCTCTCTATCCCTCTCCCTCCCTCTCTCTAACTAAAAATAACAATAAAAATATATTAAAGGAAGAAAATATATAAATTAAATTGAGTTTATCATGATAGCATATATCTAGTTTCCAGTTTTGTTATTCACAAATTTTTCCCTCAATAAAACAAAATTTTCCTATTTGTGAATTGTTAGAATTGATTTAAATTTTATCATTATCCCTAGCAATTCCTTAAAAATAGTCAGATTTCACAGTATAAAGAGTATTAATTTTACTCCTTTAGTTTAATGTAAAGAGATTTAGATTTCAAAACTCAGAATTATTAAATATGTCTCAAAAAGAATTCACACTCAAAGGTGATAAGAAAAAAATCATTGAAAAACATGCTAATCCACTTATCTGAATCAATTGATTTTTCTTTGCCAATCCCACAGAGTTTGAAATTTCACAGGATAGAAAGAAGAGTAAGTGTGAACTACTACTGGAGACAAAGCATCATGATATGACATTTTAAATTAAGAGCAGAGAAAATATTTTCTCTCAATCACTTATAATTTTGGTTTTAAATTATTTTATGTTCTCTTTTTAAAAGTATCCATTTACCACTACCTTTTTTTGTTTTTAAAGCGTATGGCCATATCTAGGATAGTCAGATGATCTAGATCTGTTCTTAGGACTATAAATCCCAGGTGTTCTTATTAAAAGTAAATAAATACAAGTTGTAATTCAGAAGTAATTTGAAACTTAAAGGGAAAATTCAAGAACAGTATAAAGAGCACCCATCTACTCTCTCCTGAGTCACCCAGTGTTACCATTTGACCCTAATGACTGTACAATTTGTTCTCCTTCTGCCGTAGCAAGGAGATAGACAGACAAGCATCTGGGTGTTCACGGGAGTATTGTTTTCTACTGAATTCTCATTATAAACGGTATAAGTCAAGCACATCTTTTCCCTTTGGGCTGGGCTAGATGCTCTGCTCTAATGCCACTTTAGGGTCTGTTCCATGTTTGTAAACTGAACTTAATAATCTCCTTTATAGCAGTTTTTCCGCAGTACAGGGCGAGGCTTAAAACCAGGTGTCATATGTGTTCGGTTCCCTTAACCAGAATAGGGGCTTAGTCTTTCTTCACCTTACATGACATTGAAAGTTTCTGCCGAATAATCTCTACCCCCCTTCCTTTTTCAATAGAATGTTACCCATGCTCTGTGTTGGATATTTCTTCATGATTAGATTCAGGTTATACCTTTCCAGCTGGAATATAACCTAAGTGATGTGTGCTCTTAAATGTCACTTTCTGGGGTACATTAAATCAATCTATTTCTATTTTTAAAGTGAATTTTAATTAACTACTCGAGGCGCTGCCTGGTCTCCTACTGTAGTTTTCCCGTTGCTACTAATGGGGATCTGCAGGGTGATTCTTTAAGATCCAAAAAATACCCTGCTCTTCATCACAATGTCCATCTCAGGTTGAGCATTTCCTATGATTCCTGCCAGGCCCAATCTTTTCTGTGATGGATACAAAAGGGATTTTGCACCTCCAGCACTTTCCCCTTATTTCATGGTCAGCACGTGGCATTTTCCTGTATACAAGCTCCCCATTTTCCCTAATCCCACATTTATTTTTATTCTATTTATTAGCGAAATGAATTCCTAATTTTCCCAATTCGTTACTCTCCTTGGTTTTTGGATGCTCATTTCGTTCTTGATTTGGCAGAAGGGAGCCCCTTTAAGTTGACTCCTGTCTGTGTGACAGGCCTCATCACTGTTTTTATGACTTTCTTGCTTGTCAGCGTAACAAGATGTTCCAGGCTTGTCTCCTCTGCCTCAGCTCCGTGCTCGGCATCTCTTAAAGGAGCCCTGACCCCTTTTACTAGAGTGTGGCTGCTATGTGTGCTCGCTAATACCTGGGTGTGTGTTTCTAGGCCTTTTTGGTGGACAGAGTTAGGAAACATATGCATGTTTTAAAGCCATAAATATACCAACATATACCAATATATAATCACATCCAAATATACAGATACCTAAATATACCTGTGGACAATTTAGAAATCAAGAGTCCATTCCAAACCCTCAATTGCTATCCATTCTCACCTGGTTCATCATTCTCTTCTCCCATTTTATATCTTTAACTCCCTTTCTCCTAACATTGTGGGCACACTTACTTATGTGCTCAATCAGGATTTCTTCACACATAATATTACAAAAACAACCCACTTTTAAAAGTGTGCAATTTGTTTGCTGCTCAAGACTATGGGTATATACTTGAATGTTTTGCTCACAATCTTCTCAGTCCCAGATATCCATATAATTTGTTACTCGCTTACTTCTACTGTTCATAATCATGTACCTCAGACAAGAATCTGAACTTCTCTGAGCTTCGGTCTCCTCATCTGTCAAGCAGGCATAATGATTTTTCTTACTTCATAGGATTGGCGTGAGAGTCAATGGGACAAAGTCCTTCACACAATGCTTGATGCTGGAAGAGCGCAATAATTGACCTGCAGTCTGATAAGGAAGAAAAGAAGCTGTAGACTCGATTGTCTTAGTGGTAAAAGTAGTGGGGGTGATAATAGAATTAAAGTTTGATTTATAGAAAAATGCAGCCTCTCTATGGATTATTATTGTAATATGTATAAACTTAGGCCTGATTTTAAAGAATGACAATCCATTACAAGTGTGTCAAATAAGTTTTCTGTGTCCACTATTTTCTAGGTGTTGGGTTTAAAAATATAAATAAGCTCTAGCCGGTTTGGCTCAGTGGCTAGAACATCAGCCTGTGGACTGAAGGGTCCCAGGTTCAATTCCAGTCAAGGGCACATGCCTGGGTTGCAGGCTTGATCCCCTGTAGGGGGCGTTCAGGAGGCAGCTTATCCATAATTCTCTCTCATCACTGATGTTCCTATCTCTCTCTCCCTCTCCCTTCCTCTCTCTGTAATCAATAAAAACATTAAAAAATATAAATAAGACATGTCTTTGAGTGTTTATAATAGAATATGCAGATGTAGATAGGCAAAATAATTGTGAACACAAAATACTATAAAAGACAGATGTCACTAAAAGGGGTTGAGATTAGGGGGAAGGTATTGAAACTAGAAGTAAAGTATCTGTAATTACATATGGAATCCAGATTGCTTCTATAATACTTAGAGTATTTACCAAAATATTGACATGGGAAATTTTAGGGTTTTTTTTAAAATAATAAAGTAGTATTTTTCCTTAATTCTTGAATTCTACTGAAATTATTTCTAGTAATTGTTCTATATTAAAAATGAGGTTTCTGCCTTAGCCAATTTTCTTCAGTGGTTAGAACATCAGCCCACAGACTGAAGAGTCATGGATTCAATTCCAGTCAAGGGCACGTACCTTGGTTGCAAGCTCTTTCTCAGCCCCAGTTGGGGTTAATTACAAGTTTTAATTCCCACCTGAGAATATGCATTGATCTGCCAATTGATGTGTCTCTCTCACATTGATGTTTTTCTCTGTCTCTTCCCCTCCCATCCACTCTCTCTAAATATCAATAGAGGAAAAAAAATCCTTGGGTAAGAATTAACACACACACACACACACACACACACACACACACACACAAAAAAAAGGTTTCTGAGACAATTTCTACCATATTTGATTAAAATACAATCTCCCACCCCAGTTAGCTATGACTTACAATTCAATTCATAAAGGATACAATATTTTATGAAATTCTCTACTTACCCATGATTTACATTATCAAGCAAGTCTTGAGAGAGTACAATATCTTGATCCAGATGGTTTCTCTCATTGGCTGGCCCAGAGATTCAAGAAACTCAGCAAATCCTAGGTAGAAAAAACCACACATAGGCACATTAAAATGGAGAACCAAAGACCTAAAAAAAAAAAACCTTAACAGTAGCCACAGAAAATAAAAGGGGGTGTGGGGGGAAGGACATACTGCCTTCAAAAGTAGAACAATAAACAAACAACTAATTTTTCCATAGAAACTGTAGAAGTAAAAGATAATGGAATTACATATGTAAAGTGATGGAAGAAAATAACTGTTAACGTAGAATTTTGTTATATTCAATAAAATGCTATTCAAAAATGAAGTTTATAATAGGCATTAAAATATAAGACAATAAAAGCAAAATACGTGAGAAGGGGAAAATTTTAAATTATTTTTTCTAACATAGTTTGAAAGTGGTAAAAAAAAGAAAGAATATAGATTTGAACATTATTTTCCAACTTTACTTAATGATATTTAGCAGACATTCCACTGAAAAACATGAAAATATTAATTCTTTTCAGGTGTATATGGAAATGTACTGAAAGCAAACATATTCTGAGTCATAAATCAGGCCCAAACAAATTTTACATGGACTGAAATTACACATAGTATATCTTATGATCAGAAGGACAGTAGAAAATATTTGACTTTAGGTGAACTGGAAACAATGAAAAACACAACTTAAAAAACTAACAAATAATAAATAGAAATCTGAACAGTACTATAACTTTTAAAGAAACTCAATTTATAACTTAAAATATTCCCAAGAGAAAAATCCAAACTCTAATTTGTTTCACCAGTGAATTTTAAATAACATTTAATTAATATGTTAATTAATTAACATATCCCAGAAACTCCTCCAGACAACAGAAAGAGAAGGGACTCTGCAAACCCATTTTATAATGCCAGTATATTAACACAAACTTCTGACAAAGATATTAAAAGAAAATAACAGTTAAACATGTCTTATGAACATAGATGAAAAAAAAATTCTGAAACAAAATCTTAGCAGGAAAAATCCAGCAATACATAATAAGTATAATACAAAATGAGTTTATCCCATAAATGCAAAGTTGGTTTAGCATTACAAAATAAATCAATATAATTCACCACATTAACAGAATGAAGGTGAACATTGTCTGATAATTTTAAGAGATTCAAAAAGATTCATCTCCATTTGTGATTGTTAAAAAGTCTCAGTAAATTAGTAATAAAAGAGAATGCTCCTTTTGTTTTTAAGTCAATTACTTAATTAATTAAATTCCCACCTGAGAATATGGATTGATGAGAGAGAGAGAATCACCGATGTGAGAGAGGAACATATTCACCCCGGATCAAACCCGAAACTTATGTATCCTGACTGGGAATTGAACCCAAAACCTTCTGGTGTATGGAATAATGCTCCAACCATCTGATTTAGGATATCTAGTAAAGAAATATATAAGCAATTAGTGAAATGTATAATCATTAGTGAAATGTTGAATACTCCCTCCTACATTCAAGAATAAGACTAAGATGCCTTGTATCACCACTTCTAGTCAACAATGTGTTGGGGGCCTTATTTATGCAGTAAGGCTGGAAAGATAAATAAAAAAAGTAAGGAGATTGAAAGGAAGGACTAAAGTTGACTTTATTTTTTGCATAGAAAATTTGAAAAGGATCTGTGAAAAAACACTATTAATTAATAAGGGAATTTAGTAAAGTGACTGAATTCAAGGTCAACGCATATAAAATAAATTGTATTTCTATATACTACGCACACAAAACATAAAACAGAAAATTTTAAATGCTATTCAAAATCCCATTATTAAATATAAAATATCAATAAATAAAAGTAATGAAAGATATATAAGGCCATTAAAGTAATATTCACATATATAGCTGAGAAAATAAAAACCTAATAAATGGAAGGTGTATAGCAAATGATAAATCCTCTCCATTGAGTCCAAATTTGTACAAACTCCAAGGGAAACAGTTTGGCAATAACTACTAACACTGTATATGCATGACCAAGCAATTCCACTTTGAAGTATATACCCAAGAGAAATGCATAATTTTGTGCATCAAATGATACATAAACTGTTGATTCATAGTAGTATATTTGTAATAGCTCCAAGCTGAAAATAATATAGATGCCTATTTAAAGTTGAACAATTTGTGATATGTATATACAATTATTTATTATACAGAAATAACAAAGAATACAACATCTGAGACATAAAATAATATAGATGAACCTCAAAGACATGCTGAGTGAACGAGTGTAGAAGAGTCTGTATCTGGAGAGGCATATTAACTGGAAGGAGGCACGTGGGACCCTCAGCATCTGCTAGAAATGTTCTATATCTGGCTCTAGGTAGTTGTTACATAGGTGGGATACATATGAAAAATGTATTGCCCGGCCAGCATGGCTCAGTGGTAGAGCGTCAACCTATGAACCAGGAGGTCACTGGGGTTCGATTCCCTGTCAGGGCACATGCCCAGGTTGCAGGCTCAATCCCTAGTCAGGGGCATGCAGGAGGCAACCTATCAATGATTCTCATCATTGATGTTTCTTTCTCTCCCCCTGTATGAAATCAATAAAAATATTTTTTAAATATATCAAGTTGTGCTCTTAAAATTTAGGCACTTTACTTAAATTATCCTTACATTTTTAAAAAGCCAAGGCGATAGGACAACAGAAGCAAACAATTCATCTTCTGAATCACAATTTGTTACACAGACTGTCCTGACTGCACTTTCACCCTGTATTGCTAATATCAGTTTACATGCATGATTCCAATGAATTATTCACCAAATGAGAATAGAGCACAAGACCCTACCTATTGTTCTACCCTCAGTGTCTAACTCACTGCCTGACATGTAATATAAGGCCTACAACAATAACCCTAAAAGGTGACTGTGAGGAATAAGTGGCATTTATGATCATATAACTTAGTTCAGTGCCAGGAAATAGCATGTTTTAAAAAATACAGTTTTTCTTCCCTTCCTAGCAATATCTACAAACAATAATTTTATGCTTCATATGCGGGATTTACAGCAAACTGCTTCTTTCCTTTTACAGTAAAGTTCTCTCTGAAATGCACTGTGGTGTGTATTCCCTTTTAATAATACAATTCCTTGTAAAGTATGATTCATAGGGTATCACAGAATTACTGTGTTAGTGGCCAAACAGCAATGGCTTGAGCTTTCATTTAAAGGTGATCCAGGGTGATCGCCTTTATTATGGCAAAGCAATGAGATCTGGGGTTTAAAACTTGATTATTCACTTTGTTCTTAAATAAATGTGGTTAAACAGTAACAGCTAAAACATAATAGAAAATATTTCCAAACAGGAGTGATGAAAGTCTAATTCCATTGGATATTTCAATCATTTTAAATGAATTGTAAGAGGCTCATGCTCTCAAGCCTTTACTAACATTCTATTTCTATTATAATTACTTTTAGGTTATGTGGCGTAAACAATGTTTTCTTTGCATGGATCTGGGGCAAGGGAAGGTTATACCTAAAAGACATAGGCAATTAGCATTCAAAGTAGCTGGAACTGAGAAATAGGAGAAGCCCTTGTATTTCCTAATCAGAAGTAAATGGCATGATTCCAATATGAGCCTTACCTTGTAATTCACAGGGACAGACACAAAATTACTAGCATTGATTTGTGATTAAACTGCTGTTCACATGAGCAACTCTATGAAGTATATTTCTCAGGTGAGTAGCATCAGGAATATATTCATTTTATGATGAGAAATTATTTTCCTCTGGAATGACCGGAGAGGTCAACTAATCAAACATAAATTCATGTGGCTGATAAAAGAGTTGAGGGGTTTGTAATTGTGCTATGAGATAAAGAGCTATTCCCAAGGATGTAGCCATCTATAACATGTTACCTTTTTTTCTTTTCTTTTTTTTTGGGGGGTCACTTTTTCATACTATACAATAACTGCTCTTTAAAAAATATATTTTCAAAGTTGACTTTTAATAATATCCAGCAGAGAAATCTTATGACAACCACAACTTGCCTAGATTATCCACATAATTTTACTAATACTCCAGTTCACACTGAGCAATAGTGCATGAGAGAGATAGAAATAGAGAGAGCGAGAGACAGACAGAGACAGAGAGAGAGAGAGAGAGAGAGAGAGAGAGAGAGAGAGAGAATCGTCCAGTCAGACACTTACTGTATCTATGTCATATGAAAATGCAGAGGTGACGGATCCCTCTGTTTTGACACATCTCCACACACTTTTCTTTTATTGAAACTTTATACAGTATATGTTTTATTTGTTTAAAAATAAACCAAAGATAAGATAGCCAATAAAAAAATCTGAGCAAGTTATTGCTACTGCCCATAGTAGCATGCTTCCACAAGATAATACCTAGTGGCTTAAAAAAAAAAAAAAAAGAGTTTTCACGTTGTTATATTTACTTCAGTGTTTTCTCACTTGCAATGGTGAGTACATCCCACCTGTAGAGGGATCTATGGAAACAGTAAATACCTTAAAAGCATTTTCAAAAGGTATATTGCCTCTCTAGCCAGCTACAGTGCAAAGGCGAAAGGAGAAGGAGGGGGGGCCTTCTCAGCAGATGGGATGGTGTAATGTGTTTGGGGCTGGGGATTTGCATGAATATGAATTACAAATAGCACAGATAACATGGCGTTCAAAAGCTGTTAGGAATCTTGAATGTCAAAGTCATTTAGCTGACATTTGGAGGGACATAATTACCTTAAGAACATGGAAATGGGCTGGTCTAAATAGCACGGGCAGAGAACCACAGAACAAACAATGGCATTGCTTTGGCAATAATTGTGACAGTGGCATGGCCAAGGAAGCCAAGAATGGCACACATTAATGCAGTGACATTTTTCCAATGTGTGCTGCCCTTTCAGAAATATGCATATGAGGCCTAAACAACCTCTGACCCATTATAAAATAGCAGGAGACAAAAAAAAAAAAAATCTACCACAAGTCCTATTATTGACAGTCCAAAGAAAAGAGTTCATTCACATATCATACACACAGCTTTTCATATGTCAAACATTTTAAATGTATTTAACATTACAAGACTTCAAAGTTTCATCATTTGCACTAGGTTTACTTGCAAGTCACTGGTGGTACCGAGACTATTTGCACTGAGAAGACTGACAGTTCCTGATTGTAGAATATGAGGCTGTTAACCAAAGTAATTTCTTATAGTAACATAAATTATCAATCAAAAATTAAACCAGTAGCCCTGACCGGTTTGGCTCAGTGGATGGAGTGTCAGCCTGTGGACTGTAGGGTCCCGAGTTCCATTCCCGTCAAGGGCATGTACCTTGGTTGCAGCCACATCCCCATTGGGGGTGTACTGGAGGCAGCTGATTGATATTTCTCTCTCATCGATGTTTCTAGCTCTCTGTCCCTCTCCCTTCTTCTCTGTAAGAATCAATAAAATATATATTTTTTAAAAATTAAACCTGCAGTTATAAAGGTAAAAAAAATGTTTTCCATCAGGTTCTCATTTACTCAGGTGTGTATAAAAACAGATATTTGAAGTCTGAGATATGTGAGATTCTGAGGGAGAATACCAGGCATGGTCTACACACAATAATAGGTAAGTTCATGGATCCCTGGAGGAGGTAATTCACAAACATGTGGTAGGGAACTACAAGAGAGCATATTTTACTACCTCATTTTTGTATGGGGGCTAGACCTTCAGTACAAACTATGGTATGAAAGGAGACTGCAAGAAAGTAATGCTTCATTAACATTTCATCAGATCATTCACATACAGTTTCTGAAATATTGATTAAAATTCAACACTAGTGACGCAATGAACACTTTAATATCTATCCACTAAAAGGAAATTTGTGAACCCTAATTAATATTTAATTTTCAAAAGTGAAATGAGATACTTGATTTTTTTAATGGATCAATATCCATGACTGTCATAACTTTTGGAGTCTAGCAAGTAGAGAGCAATTTACATTTCTCGTCACCTCTATTCTGATGCCAGCCCTGTTAAACCCCAAATTCATTGATCACCATTTTCCCTGACTTCAATAGCACTTGGTGTCTTTCTCACACCATTTAACCCTTACTCATTTCTGTATTGCTTGCTAATCTTTCATATACATCAGTATTTCCTCCATAGTGGACTTATAAAAATTACTTATGAAATTATTAATATTATATTAAGGCTGTAACATGTACAGAGAAAAAATTTGTTGATAGATTAGCAAGACACTAGTTGTTGTGGGGTGATTAAAAAAAACACATATATGATTTTCACTTATATGTGGAATCAAAAAAGAAAAATAAACTAATAAAATAGAAAAAGACTCAGATACAAAGAACAGACTGATGGCTGTCAGGGGGGAGGGGGATTGTGAGATGGGTGAAAAAAAGGTGAAGGGATTAAGAAATACAAATTTGTAGTTATGGACAGTCACAGGGAGGTAAATTACAGCATAGGGAATCCTATCTAATAAAGAGGGAATATGCTAATTGACTGCCCCACCCTCAAAGATGGTGTCACCCACAGCCAATAAAGAGGGAATATGCTAATTGATTGCTACACCCTCAAAGATGGCAGCACCCACAGCCACAAAATGGTGGTGCCCAGTCCCCTCAGCCTCGCCGAGGTGGCAGGCGCCTTGCAATATAGCAATGCCCAGTTCCCTCAGCCCCGCCAGGGCGGCAGGCATGTGGCAAAGCTGGGCCTGACCCCAGGTGGGCCCGGCTGCTCCGTGCACCTGCCTCCGAAGTCCCCCTCAGATGGCAGCTGCTCAGCTGCCCAGGGCCGGCCCGAGGCACAGGTCACCAGGGCTGGCCGAAGCTTGCGCTGCCGGCAATGGA
>NW_006281908.1:239780-243885 GCF_000327345.1 Myotis davidii | reverse complement strand
AACCATAGTTAGTAGTTTTAGGATCTTGTTTAGAAATTGCTTTCCGTATATATCTTTGTGTGTGTGTGTGTGTATAATATGTATATTTATACATTTAATTGCATCAAGCTGAGGGACCCCCCCTCTAGTGCATGAATTTTCATGCACCAGGCCTCTAGTATAGTCAATAATATGGTCATAGTTATGTATGGGGCCAGGTGGGTACTTGAAATATTGGGGGGACCTCTTTGTAAAGTATATTATTATCTAACCACTATGTAGTATACCTGAAACTAATACAGAATAATAGTGAATGTAAACTGTAATTGAAAAATAAAATTAAACAAACAAACACGAATTGCCTATTGAATGCTCAGAACTGTGTTAAAATGTGGAATAAGGAGACAAATAACATGTAGTCCCTTCTATAATGGATATTGCAGACTGTGAAAAAGTCAGAAAGTAGATAGATGGACACAAAGAAGTCAGTGATTGACAGACAGACATGATAATTATCACAACAAAAAGACATTGTTATACCAAGCAATGGGAAGACCCAAGGAGTTTCTGCTAATGAAAGGAATAAAACCACTCATCATTGAGAAGCCTATTTCTTAATCATAAAATATTTCAAGGTCAATTTTCAAGAATAATTCAAGATTAGGAAAAATTCAATTGATATAACATTTGACCGAATGATGGAAATAAAATCAATATTAGATTACCTCTAATTCAATCTGAGTTGAACAAAAGACTGAAGCCAGTATAAGATATTTGTAAAGTATTCTGGTCTAAAGAACTGATTCTGAAATACAGCCATCAGAACCCAAGTGGGTTTATTCATTCAATGATGAATAGTGATCCAGAACTCTGAGTCAGGCAACATGCTAAGGTGTTGAGAGAGAGAAGTGAGCAAGACAGTCCTCATAGCACTAATAATTCAGTCAAACCTCAATTCTCAAAGGTCTCCAGTCTCAAACAATTTGGTTCTGGACCAAATTGTTAATGAAAAAGAAAGTCTCAGTTTTTTAAAAAAACTTCAGTTCTTGACCTGACAACCCTTTCACACTGATTCATCAGCATGACAAAAAGCGTCTCTCAGGCCACAAAGGAGAGAATGGGAGTCAGTTTACCTCTAAACTTTGCATTGTTAACACCTCAGGAAATTGTGCTAAAGCACCAAAATTTATGGTTTTATTTCCAGTAGATGATAGATAGATAGATAGATAGATAGATAGATAGATAGATAGATAGATATAATAGAATATATATATATACTATATATAAATTCAATTTCATGTCTCATTGCTCTGGAAGAAATTCTAAAACAATATTCATAATAATGGTGATAGTAACTACTGATCTCATCTTTATTTCAATAAAAATTGCTAAAATGTTGCCCTTTTAACTGCAACGTATGCATGTTTAATGAAGATAAAAAAATATTCTTGTTATTAGGTCACCAAGGTTTTATTTTTATCAGAAACAGGCACTAGACTGTCTAAATGTATATTAAGCATTTACTAAAAATTCCATTATATTTCTTACTTTTATTTATTGATAGAATATAGTATTCAATAAAATTAAGTTTCCATTTGTATATCCTAAATAAATAATTGATTAAACACATTATATTTTAATAGATGCTGGAATTTATTTACTGGTATTTTATTTTACATTTTTGCATGCATATTCCTACATCTTATTGTCTGTGGTTTTGTTTATATGTGCTATCTTTATGAGGTTTGGGGATTAAGGTTTTTAGAGCTTCATGCAATACATTTGAAAAAGTTCGACATCTTTCTATTTTCTGGTACAATTTAAATGCTAATGGTTTTCTCTAGTCTTAAATCACTGTCTGAACTTAAGTAAATCTTGCCATTTATAGATGGAACATTTTATCAAAAGTGGGAAAATGTCTGAACATATTTAGTGGATTAGTGAATACCCATTTGTATGACAGATAGAAAACAACTGGGACTAGGAGTATCCTAACTTTTCTTACAAGTTTCTAAAGATCATAAAGATTGAGTTTCTCAGGGCACCCAAATTTCTCATCAAACATGGAGGAATACATAGGGACTCCAAAGATATCTTCTATGCTTAGTAAACCAAGAATTGTTGTTACTTAAAAATATGTAAAATATTATTATGTATGGCCCAAAGTTTAGTCTCAGGAAATCAACAACCATAAATACAATCATATATTAACATAAAAAATTTTGTTTGCGTTGACTCAGGTTTCTCTTTAATGCAGATCCAGACATCAAATAAAGCAAGCCACAGATTTTACAGCTGCCTTTCCATACTAACCTAATATTTGTTTTTCTGTTTATGTGCTGTGTGTGTTTTTCAATCACTGTACTCAAAAGTGTAACACTTCCAGTCTGAAGTTACATGGAATGGGTTTATTTTCAGTTTAAAGATTAATCGTTTTTCCATATGCGTTTTAAATAATTAATGTGATTTGTCCATCTCATAGTTGTTTCTTGGCATTAATTATTCTTCAGAAGGTAATTTCTGTTCATGTATAATTAATGGACAAATATATAGGTGAGGTGTCAGTTGAGTGGTTGGCAGATTGTCTTTAAAGCAAATGTTTCTCCCAACCACTGCACTTATTTCAAGGTGCTACTTTCTTTTTAATGCTTTAACCTCAGATGACTGTACAGAACAGGCTCCGACTCGGCGCCTAACCGTGGCATGACAAACTTAATTAGAAAATAGAAAATATGGTGCTGCTGAACTTATGAGAAAACATTTTCAAAGTTTAAACTGATGACTTTCAAGCTTGTGAGGGAAACACAATATTGCATTCTTTGTTTGCAGATCATGGGTTATGCTTGTACATATGCGTGCGTACATGACTGACGTCACTTGGCTCAAAGAACAATGCCAAGTTATCAAGACATCCATGAGAACTGCCCTTATGGAATTCATTCAGTTCTTTCCTTTTGTATGTATTCCCTTGAAATTTCCTTCTGTTTTAAAAAAGTAGACGGTTTTAGTTTTCTTACTTTGGAATTTCTCCAATTTGACTTGGTCAATTTAATTAACTCCTTTGTGTCTTTTGAGTTTTACTTTCTTCATATAAAATAGGTTCCACTGTATTCGATGATTTCAAGGATCTGATACCCGTGTAGCACAATATAATTTGTAGTTGATACAAGATATTGGCAATTCAAATCACATCAATAACCTAAAGGTGAATTCAGGTTTTTTTGGTTTACTTGCACTTATTCATAACTAATTTATATAAATCCTCTAGCTCTGAATATCTGCATATGGAAAATAATGATAATAAATGGGAAAATTTTAAAAGATACATCTATAAATGTTTTTATAGTACCTAGCATAGTAGGTGCTCAATAACCGTAATTATTATAATGATATTATTCTTCATTCATCCTTATGGGGATGATTTTCATCAAGCACTATATCAATGAAGGCATAGTATCCTATAAAATATATATATATTTTGAAAAGGGAAAATCATTTAAGTTAAATTATATTGAACTGTCATAAAATTTCTTATGTGTATAATTTTCAGATACATATAAAAGTTCCTTATTTTCATCTCTATATCTTTATTGTAAGATTCTTAGAATGTTACAGGCATGGTGTGGCTGATTTTGAGCAAGACATTTTGATGTTCTTATGATTTTGTCTTACAAAAGCTAAAATAACGAGGGCTGAATTAATGTTAAGTGACTTCTCAGTGGGCTGGATGATTGGTCAATGAATCCCTACTAACAAAACCAAGTCCACAGAGAAGAACAACTTAGGAAAATACTGGGGTATAAGTTCAGCTGTTAAAAGTTTGTGTCAAAGTTTTTACTAAAGAGATGGGAAACATGTATCAAATTTACAAGTGACACAGAACTGGAGATAAAGATCAGAAAAATAATAGGCTAGAATTACAAGGTCTCATATGAGTCTATAAAATTGGCAAAATTGAGCAAGTGAAATATAACAAAGACAATCAAATACCAAAGCAGAAGTCTAAGGTAAAGTAAATTTGAGGGAAGTGATTTCTCTGTCAGCTACATGTGAAAAGAATTCAGGTTTAGATTGAATACAGCGTCAATGGATGACAAGGCAGGAAAAAAAACCAAAAGAACAAACA
>NW_006281908.1:236953-239566 GCF_000327345.1 Myotis davidii | reverse complement strand
AGAAAAACCTGGATCCCTCCTCAGGAAAACGTGTATAGCTTGGAAAGTCAGAATTCACTCAGTCATTCGCTTACTCACTTATTCAATGTTTACTTATTAAATATGTCCGCTGTATTTCAGAAGCAGTTGTTCCGGGTACTGGAGTGCAATGGTGAAAGTGACAGGAGAGGGACTTTCTCTGTGAAACACTCACAGACACCCCCCCCTTTCTTCTCTTGCCAGTAAATCAAACGGAATCGCTTCCGTTGACTTTGCCTCCCAGAAACAGTCTTTTTCAGGTTATCTTACTATTACGGAGGAGATCCCCAACGCCTGGCTGACACAAATGAGAGGAAAAAAAGAAATGAGTGAATAAAAATTATTCAATAGATAGCGTATGTTTCGAAAACTATTTCTTTTTTTTAATCTTATTGTTGGGAGTATTACAAATGTCCCCTCTTTGTCCCCATTGCCCCCATCCACCTGGTTCCCACCTCACCCCACCCCATTCCTTCACCACCCTATTGCTGTGTCCATGGGCAATGCCTATATGCATATACGTTCTTTGGCTAATTTCTTGCAACCCCTCCTCCCCTTTCTCTCTGGGATTCATCAGTCTGTTCCATGTTATCATGCCACTGGTTCAATTTCATTGGTCAATTTATTTTGTTCAATGGATTCCACATATAAGTGAGATCTTGTGATATTTATCTTTCTCTGACTGGCTTATTTCGGTTAGTATAATATTCTCCAGGTACCTCCATGCTGTATCAAAGGATAAGAGATCCTTCTTTTTTTAACAGCTGCATAGTATTCCATTGTATAATTGTACCACAGGTTTTTTTTTTTAAATTTTAAACTATATTGTATTGATTTTTTACAGAGAAGAAAGGAGAGGGATAGCAATTTAGAAACATCAATGAGAGAGAAACATCGATCAGCTGCCTCCTGCACACCCCCTACTGGGGATGTGCTTGCAACCAAGGTACATGCCCTTGCCCTGAATCAAACCTGGGACCCTTCAGTCTGCAGGTCAATGCTCTATCCACTGAGCCAAACCAGCCAGGGCTATACCACAGCTTTTAAATCCACTCATCTACTGATGGGCACTTGGGCCATTTCCAGATCTTAGCTATTATAAATAATGCTGCTATGAACATAGCAGTACATATATTCTTTCTGGTTGGTGATTCTGGCTTCTTAGGATATATTCCTAGAAGTGGAATCACAGGTCAAATAGGAGTTCCATTTTTAGTTTTTGAGAAAACTCCACACTCGTTTCCATAGTGGCTGCACTAGTCTGCATTCCCACTAGCAGTGTATTAGGGTTCTTTTTTCAAAACAAAAAGCTATTTCCCTCTGAAAGTATGGTCTTATTCTAAAGGTCATATGAAAATTCTGGCATCAAGTCACTGACAAATCACAAATATTGCTTTCTGAGTTTTTTTAAATATCAAATTCATTTCATGATAAATGTCATTTAGTTAAGAAAAAGCATAGCGAATCCCGATGTTCGTGAACTTTAGAGGAAATTTGCTGCAGCTCTGTAAATTCTGCCTTCAGTATATAATTATATTTATTTTTTATATTGAAATCTTTATTATTGAAACTCTTACATAGCCCTAGCTAGTTTGGCTCAGTGGATAGTGTCAGCCTGTGGACTGAAGGGTCCTGGGTTCAATTCCAGTCAAGGGCACATGCCTGGAATGCAGAATCGATCCCCAATAGGGAGCATGCAGGAGGCAGCCAATCAATGATTCTCTCTTATCAGTGATGTTTCTATCTCTCTCTCCCCCTTCCTTTCTCTCTGAAATCAATAAAAATCTATTTAAAAACTATAGAACAACAACTCACTTTAAAAAAAAAAAAAAAAGCATGGCCCCTTCTTCCCCCCATTGACTTCTTCTAGCCATTCTCGCCCCCAGCCCAGGCCTTCATCACCCTATTGTCTGTGTCCATGGGTTATGCACATATGCATACAAGTTCTTTGATTTATCTCTTCCCACATTATTGAATTTGATATAACCATTATATTTTACGGTTATATAACCAGTATCTGCAGCTCTTTGAATATTCCTCATTTTAGAACCTTCCAGAGGCCTTTTAGATATGGGTCAACCATAGTAGCCCATTACACACTGATTATTTTTTATAACCATTAGAGGAAACCAATAATAATGTTCAAAATATTTCACAGCAGTAAGAAAGAGGATTACTTGGACAGATATAAGGGCTGAGTCCTGAAAGTCCCTGGTAAGACCTGGCTTGAACCTTGTAGTGGTTGGATCATGAGAATGTACAAAGGGTCCTGATAAAGGAGCTTTGATACAAATGGGCTACAGCCATGGTCGGCAAACTGCGGCTCACGAGCCACATGCGGCTCTTTGGCCCCTTGAGTGTGGCTCTTCCTAAGCCTTAGGAGTACCTAATCTACACTAATAAAAGAGGAAAATGGTACTTGGCGTACAACGCTACCCTTCTCATTGGCTAATCAGGGCTATGTGCAAATTAATTGCCAACTCAGATGGCAGTTAACTGACAACAAAGATGGCGGTTAATTTGCATATGTAGGCACAATGCAGGGAGGTGAAAGGGAAAGCAGGAAGAAGCCCCCTGCCACTGACAGTGATCGGA
>NW_006281908.1:232565-236334 GCF_000327345.1 Myotis davidii | reverse complement strand
GGGCGCGGGGCCGATCCTGCGGTTGGAGGTTGATGGGGGTCAATGCCTGAGGGCTCCCAGTATGTGAGAGGGGGCAGGCTGGGCTGAGGGACACTCCCCTTCACCCCCACCCAGTGCACAAATTTCGTGCACCGGGCCCCTAGTTAAGTTAATAACAATGTACCTACCTGTATAGTTTAAGTTTAAAAAATTTGGCTCTCAAAAGAAATTTCAATCGTTGTACTGTTGATATTTGGCTCTGCTGACTAATGAGTTTGCCGACCACTGGGCTACAGGAAGCTATTTGCCTACTGATGGCAAAGTATTTCAACGTTTTAGCAACTAATAAGGACTCTACTCCTATGTAGCGGCTCTGTATGCATGTAACCCCGTAAGTATCATTCTGTGATGTAATGGAGTTGGGTTAAGTCAAGTATTTATTTCTTCTCTATATAGTAGAAATGAAAGAAATGAAAAGATATTATCTATATTAAAGATAATAATTCAGTGTAAGTGTGCATATTATCTTAAGCAGTGTTTTTTACATATATCTTTATTGATTTCACAGAGGAAGGGAGAGGTAAAGAGGGAGATAGAAACATCAATGATGAGAGAAACATTGATCAGCTGCCTCCTGCTGCCTCCTGCACACTCCCCACAGGGGATCAAGCCCACAACCCAGGTATATGCCCTTGACCAGACTCAAACCCGGGACCCTTCAGTCCACAGGCCGACACTCTATCCCAGGGGTGGGCAAACTTTTTGACTCGAGGGCCACAATGGGTTCTTAAACTGGACCGGAGGGCCGGAACAAAAGCATGGATGGAGTGTTTGTGTGAACTAATATAAATTCAAAGTAAACTTCATTACATAAAAGGGTATGGCCTTTTTTTTCAATAGTTTCATTCATTTCAAACGGGCCGGATCCTGCCCGCGGGCTGTAGTTTGCCCATGGCTGCTCTATCCACTGAGCCAAATCAGCTAAGGCTTAAGCAGTATTTTAACTGCCCTCCTCATTGCCAACCCTCCCTTGTTAGCCTCTTTCACATGATGTATCTGTTTCCATCACATATGACAATTTGACTTACAATGTTTTTTTATTTACATATGTATTTAACTATTAGGGTTTGAGGTTTATATTGTATGTGATTGTGTGTGTGTGTGTGTGTTTACTCAGGTTCTTCAACTAGAATTCAAGCTTTTCAAGATGGGGACCACTTTTTCATTGTACATATCTGTATTCCCATTGTATTCACAGTGTCTGGTACATAGATGATCAATCATTATTTGCTGAATAAAATAATGATCCTACATCATTAACCAAAATGGATCACTTCATGTTCTATAGTCCCATGTCTTTGCTTGTTTACCACCATTTTATAAATTAGTATTGTGGGCCTTTTGTAATGACTTAAGCTCTGTGGGAGTAGGGGCACATCTGATTTGTCTTGGCGTGCTATTCAATTACCCAGTGCCAAGCCCACCGACAGTTCTTAGGCGGTGGCTGAAATGAGAATGGAGGGCAGAGAAAGCTGTCCTATTACTTTCTTGCAACAAAGACATGCTTTTTTGGCTGGAGATTTTAAGATGCTGAATCACTCAGCTGGACCTCAATCTCAAAACACTGCGTTTCCTCCAGGATCATATGAGTTACAATAAAAAAAAAAAAAAAGAAGAAGAAGAATGCCAACTACTTCTGCCTGAAAGCATATAATTATGCAAGAAGTCATATGACAAACCCAGCGGCAAGTCACTGACAAATCACCAACATTGCTGTAGAAGTTTTCCTACTTCTATATGTCAGATACTTTGTATTAGGAAACTAAGAAATCGTATCATGATCTAATTCTGAGGTCTCTTCCCACTTCTGGAAAACTGTGTATTGGATTCATCTAAGGATACTGTAAATAGTTAAATCTTTCTCCCCCTGAGAGAGACAAAAGGGAAACTTGACTTTCTCCGTTAAGGCTTTACATTTGGGACACATAGGAGGACTGAACTTATTTTTTACACAGTCTGACACAGTGCAGCATCCACGGGAATGAATGTGATGAATTGGTGCAAGTCCTACCTGAAGTGAATGCTGGCAGGGAAAGGGCCCTGTGGTTTGCCGACTGCTGTCACCGCCTGCTGGCTTAGACCAAGCGGCGGCAGCTGGTTCTTCGCACTTCAGTTGAGGAGCAAAGGTTATATCAGTTTTATTCATATCAAATTATGCACATTCTTTGAGAATTATCTAGGAGATAATAAGCAATGCCCTTTTCACCTTTTGATTTAAAAAAATTTACTCTTTAGAATATAGGATTTGCTGTGATTATGGAATCATAGACACACTGTATGCCTTAATGACTCTAAATTAAGGTTGCCAGATTTAGCAAATAAAAGTATAAGGTTTCCAGTAAGTTTGTGTATCAACAAACAATGGTTTGTTTTTGTGAGTAAAATTATACTTACAATACTTCAAGCAACACCCTTACAGTAAAAAAATTACTTGTTGTTCATCTGAAATTCAAATTTATCTGGGAGTCCTATATTTTATCTGGCAACCCTACCCCAAGTTCGAATTCCAATTTTTCTGCCAATTGCTCCTTGCTAGTTAGGACTTGGAATATAATATCTATACTACCTGTCATTTGCAGAATGTCAGCTGTGTTGCAGCCACTAGCACACAGTAGAAGAACATGAGGATGGACCACAGTGATGACCATAGAGATAGATTTATAAATAACCAAAATAATGGAAACTTTATTTTATACCAGTGTTATAACTTTTGGAAATGAGCACAATAATTTTAACTACACAACAAATAATCAAAGGTACTTGTATTTAGAGTGGAATAATTGCGCTCTAAATACAAGTATCTTTGATTATTTTACTTTGACGCCTACCATACATGTAGCTGAGAGTTTCTCTACAGGGAAATCTTACAAGGTCATTTGTTAAAACAAGCAGAATATACCAGTAAATCATCAGCAAAATAAATACTTTAGCCTTGACTGGTGATCTCAGTGGTTAGAGCATCAGCCTGAGCAGCAGAGAGTTGCCGGTTTGATGCCAGGTCAAGGGCACCTGCATCTTGACCTGGAAGGGTACAGCTTGAATCCCACCCCAGTCAGGGTGTGGGGGGGCGACAACCAATCGTGTGTTTCTCTCATATAAATACTTCTCTCTCCTCTCCCCCTTTTGCTTGCTTCCGCTCTCTAAAAAATCAATGGAAACAATATCCTCACTCCTCCAGTGAGGATTAAAAAGAAAACGAAACAAATACTTTAAATGC
This sequence comes from Myotis davidii, assembly GCF_000327345.1. Lineage (NCBI taxonomy): Eukaryota > Metazoa > Chordata > Mammalia > Chiroptera > Vespertilionidae > Myotis > Myotis davidii. The sequence goes on along the minus strand of NW_006281908.1, from coordinate 233,078 downwards.
GTTAATATTAACTTATCAAGAGAAAATTTCAATAAACAAAATCAAATATTGTTAACTGGCCCTGCACTGGTATTTGAAATATATTATAGAGTTTCAAAAATGCAATAAGGAAATTAATAGCACATTGTATTGGAGACCACATTATCTGAGACCTCAACTTCAAATATTCTGCCCAGAAATAGCAATGGTATGTTTGACTGAATCTCTGCTCAGTGACACAGAAACACAGGCCTAACATTCTCCCCTTTGCGTTCACTGACTTTAAGCTCCTCCATGAGGTATGAGCACATGACTGGCCTAACAGATGACTGAGTTGCCTTAATGCCTTTGGAATTCTAACCATTAATCTAAGCTGAGAACAACTAAGCATATAATTGAATAACATGTAAGCCAAAGGGGCAATGAATACAGTCACTATCATTTGCCACAGATATTACTAAAGATGTTAATATTCATTAATAATTTTTCTAGAAAAATAAGGATATTTCTGAAAAATTTTCCATTCAACTTTAC
>NW_006281908.1:221692-231195 GCF_000327345.1 Myotis davidii | reverse complement strand
ATTAGTCAACAGAGCCAAATATCAACAGTACAATGATTGAAATTTCTTTTGAGAGCCAAATTTTTTAAACTTAAACAATATAGGTAGGTACATTGTTATTAACTTAATTAGGGTACTCCTACGGCTTAGGAAGAGCCACAGTTAAGGGGCCAAAGAGCCGCATATGGCTCACGAGCCGCAGTTTGCCGACAATGGGCTTAGGTCAATACTGGAAAAGAATGACAAAAGGTTGTCTTCTGATAAGTGAGAAACTATAAGTGAGAAATGAATAAATAATACACATTTCAGGTAGTGCTTCATATTATGAAAAAGACTAAGTCCTAAGAAGCAAGTGATGAACGATGGTATTGGGGATGGAGAGGTCTACTTCAGGTGGGCCGCTTAGGCAAGGCCTCTCTGAAGGTAACAGTGGACCAGAGACCTGAGTGAAGTGACAGAGTAAGTCATAAAAGACCTGGGAGATGGCAGAGGGAGCAGTAGGTATAAGTACAGAGGCTGTACTAAGCTTGTTCTTAAGCAAAAGAACAAGAGGGAGGGCAGTGGGGAAATGGACGGAGGTCATCAGACATAGGAGGGGCCGATCACATAGGCTTCTCTAAGCACTTGGATTTATCCTAGGTGAGTTCAGAAGCCATTGGAGGGTTTTGTTGAGAGCAGTGGTAATCAAGCACAGCAATAAAAAGCTCTCTCAGGCTGCCGAATGGAGAATATAACCTTATGTGGAGAGTAAACTCCTGTATGGTTAAGCATGGACAGTGAGGAGATAAACTAGGTATTGTCATAGGCAGGTGAGAGATAATGATGCTCAAAGTTGGGCTGTTAGACCAAGTGATGAATGCAGTTTGCATGAAATGAAGAGAAAGAAACAGTGGCTTTTGCAGTATGTCCCCTCCTCTCTCCCCTCTCCCCCCTGACCCCCAAGCAATGGGATAAACAGTAATTTCATTCACTGAGATGGGAAAGACTGAGGAAGATGTTTTAAAAATGTGTGACCAATTAGACATCTAAGTGGACTTAGTAAATAGGAAGTTAGATACATAAGTCATATCCTCTGGGGAAAGATTGTTATTAGTTATCAGCAGGATTCGCCAGCTCATGGATGAATTCCATGTGGCCAAATAAGATCTCTCTTGGTAGTGATACCCAAGGTGGCGTTCCCACAATCCCCTGGAAGCGCACAAATCCATTAGGGTCCAGAAAGAAAATATCAGAGCCTAGTTTTATATTTATTCTTACACTTAATTAATATGCTGTGATTCGATACTGATGTCCTCACCTGCCCCCTATCAGTCATTTATGTATCACCCTGCACTCGGGGTGTCCGGGGGTAACTGTGAGGATTATATAACAAAGAGACGTGATGGACAAAGCTTTGTTTTTGTTTTCGTTTTGCTTTCAACATAATATGGCACCTTGTAGTTTACTGATATCTGCACACATAAACATATAGGAATAGGTTACCTAATTTTAAAATAGCTTTTTACTATGAACATTTTCTTTTGGGATAATTTTAGATATACAGAGAATTTACACAGTTTCCATACACTCTTCACCCATACATGATTTTAGTACCTTTATCAAAACTAAGAAACCCACCTTGGTACATTGCTATTAAATTTAATCAAGAGAAAAAAATGATCATCTACTTCAATCCAGCAAGAAGTCAAACTAAAAAAAATCAAAGCAAGCAAAAAAACCCAAACAACTATGTAAATATTATTTTATATGCATTAGGTTTTACAATTAATTTTGCCCTGAATGGATATGAAACCTTAAGATATTGGTTACTGATGGTATAAGGCTATTAAAATTAGCAAGGCATTTAAATAATTTAAAATTAGTGCCATTGGCTTAATCCTTGAACAGAAAGCAGGAAAGAAACTGGTCAGTGGTCAACTTCTAAACCACAGAACCAGCAGTGAACCGCTGATACTTTCCCGAAGAGATGGATCCCCGCCCAAAGCAGGTGAAAGGTACCCAAAGTTAACACCAGAAGGCACCAGGAGGACCAATGGCATGTGACTTGGTGCAATTGTATTTGATGCTTTTCTTTTATCGGTAGTTTCTTTTACATTTCTCATAGGAAAGGAGAGGGAGAGAGAGATTAGAAACATCAGTGATGGGAGAGAATCATTGATCGGCTGCTTCCTGCACTTCCCACAGTGGGGATGGAGCCTGTGCCCTGACCAGGAATCAAACCGTAACCTCCTGGTTCATGGATCGATCCTCAATCACTGAGCCACGCCAGCCGGGCAATTTCATGCCTTTTCTAAAACAATTATTCTCTCTAGAAATGGTAAGAATGGCAGCATCTGTTTTCCAGACCAAACACAATCCAAAGCTGCCATCAGGTGAAATTGGCCTAACCTTGTATCACCAAGAAAGAGCAAGTATTCTGATTTCATCCTCTGAAGGTATATGTGTCACACATAAAAACTCTACAATGGAGACAACATTCTCTGGTCTCTCTGATTTGCTGTATTCCAGACGAGTGCCTCTGGCCTTTTGAGCATCACAAGGAAATCAGTGGGGAGGGAATCATGTGCTAACCAAGTACTTAAAGGGCAGAAAAACTCACTGACGTGAAAGAGGATTAGTAAAGGGTGCAGAAGGGCACCAGCCCCTCCCAGTTTGGGTGAGCAGATTTGTGATTAGTTATCAGGCAGAAACCCACAAGCAATTAACAGCTCTGACATCAAGGGACGACGGGCAAATATAAAACCCTCAGCTCTCAGAGGGGTTTGGCGGCAAATCCCCTCAGGAGTTGGAGGTATGGAGAGAAGCTCCATGGGAAGTGGGTGGACTCCAGGAAAGCCTCCATTAGGTGGGGTGGTGGTGGTGGTGGGGGGGGGACGGATTTTAAAGGATAAAAATTAACTTGCTGGAAACCTGCTCCCAATTCTTCTTGCAGCCCCATGGTTAGATGTAGTTAGTGGTGGCGGCCTGCTAATGGCTGCTTTTGATAAATGGCATCCAGGATAAGTATTTTTATAAATAGAAATTAAGACGGAAGAAAACTAAATGACTAGGATTGGGGGTGTAATTATGTAGGTATTATACATGTCAAACTTTTAAAGGTAAATAACTGTTTTTCTGACTTGGATTGTCATGTGACAGATCTGAAAAGCGTTTTGAAGGTGGTTGGAAAGGGCTCATGCCACTGATCACATGCCAAAACAACAACAAAAAGCCTTGCATAATTCCATTGTGCTTTCTCCTTTTCAGCTTGATTTTTCTCTATGTGTGTCCGTCTCTGCACAAAGGGCCGCAGAACCAGAGCCTTGCTTCCAGCAGAATGGAAGTTCATAAACTCCTCTCTCTAGGATACGTCTTCCTGCCCCTGCTGTTCACTCAGCAGGCGGGGGCTCAGTTTCCCAGGGAGTGTGCCACCACTGAGGCTTTGAGGAATGGTGTGTGCTGCCCAGACCTGGCCCCCGTGTCCGGGCCTGGGACTGACCCCTGCGGCTCCTCATCAGGGAGGGGCAGGTGTGAGGCAGTGACTGCAGACTCCCGACCCCACGGCCCCCAGTACCCGCATGATGGCCAAGACGACCGGGAGGGCTGGCCCACACGCTTCTTCAACAGGACGTGTCACTGCAATGGCAACTTCTCGGGACACAACTGTGGGACTTGCCGTCCTGGGTGGAGAGGAACCGCCTGTGACCAGAGGGTGCTCACAGGTAAGTGGGGGAGTGGACGATAGCCAGTCCCGCATGAGACCCAAATCATGTGAGCTGGAAGAACCTCTGGAAAAATCATACAGCTCAGTCCTCTCTCCACGGTTGAGGAAAGAGGCTTACAAAGATTAAGAAATGTATGTAATTTAAAGGAATGGGCTTGGAGCTCAGGTCATCTGATTAATATTTTCTTCCAAAACATATGTTGAGCCACCACTGTATGCTGGGAACTGTGCTAGAGGTTTAGGACTATTATTTCAGTAACAGCTCAAGGTACTTACGTTAAGCAGCAGAGGTGTGGTCCCAAAAGGACAAATCCACACAGCTGCTACTAGGAAAACCTGGAATTCAGGCTGAGGTCTGTCTACCTCTAATACATGGGCCTCTTCTACTCCCCTTGCTACCCCCCTAATAAAGTTTCCACTATGATGAGCAAGTTTGGCCATTTTAGATGATGAGCCCAGCTGGCAGCCTAAATAGCAATTAATAACAAGGCATGAAATAGTAACAGCCAGCAAAACATGATTGTTTTCTCTGTGCCAGACCAAGGGTTGAACAGAATGCGTATTGAGTCTTTATTATGAGCCAGGCTTTGGTCTAACTGCTTTTCATGTGTAAACCCTTTAAAATGTACAACTCTGCAAAGATATATTAGCCTAGATAATAAAAGCCTAATATGCAATTGTCCCCTAGACCAGGAGTTAGACCTGGAGTTTGACCAGGGGGCAGGCCAGCCAACTGCCCATGGCCCCTCCCGCCAGCCAGATCCCACCCATGCATGAATTCATGCACTGGGCCTCTTGTGTTTTACATACACTTTGCAGATGAAAATTGAGGCTTAGAGAAATGTGTGGTCATTGAATGAGTCTCTGGTCTTCACCACCACGCTATACCACATCCCTTGTTTTTGCAAGATTTATGACATTAAAAATGCAGAAAAATTTAAGAAAAATGTCAATAGAGAGCAGAAATAAACAGAACACAATCATAAAGTCCACAAGTAAGATGACAGAAAGCTAACAAAATTCTATATTAAATTGGAGAGGGAGGGAGAGAGCAACTGAAGGAGGGACAGAAGGAGGGAGCCAGAGAGATAGGGAGGGAGGGATATATAGTAAGAGGTATTTTTTAAAGTATAACATTTTTTAAACATATATGCAAATTATCATTACCGGTAAACAGAGCATGGTGTGTTAGATTATTATGCTCATTCTCTACCCATCCCTACAGGGCAGAGGTTTTCACGTTTGAATTTTGTATCTCTAAAGTCAGGAGAAACCTTCTGGATTTAAGTACAGAAGAAAAGAACTACTTTGTCCGGGCCCTAGATATGGCGAAGCGCACAACTCACCCCCAGTTTGTCATTGCCACGAGGAGGTCAGAAGAAATCTTGGGGCCAGATGGCAACACACCCCAATTCGAGAACATTTCCATTTACAACTACTTTGTGTGGACACACTATTATTCGGTCAAAAAGACTTTCCTTGGGGCAGGCCAGGAAAGCTTTGGCGAAGTGGACTTCTCCCATGAAGGGCCAGCTTTTCTCACGTGGCACCGGTACCACCTGCTGCAGCTGGAGAGAGACATGCAGGTACGCAGGGAACATTTCCATTTTCAGATCCTTTCCACCCAGGGCACCTTGTTTGCAAGTCGTTTGATCCACTGTGTTCCAGAGCATGGCATGACAAAGCAATCCCGGTTACTGATCTGCCTTAGGCATTCTAAGTTTCTCCCTATGCTAATTGCTTATTAATTGATCTTGACAACTTGTGAAGTGAAAAGAAAGTATTCTCAATGATAAGGAAGCCAAGTGAGACATTTGTAGGTGAAATGAAAGTACTGGACATGTTCCAGGGCTCTGTAAGTAAAACAATGACTCATATAGTTTGCAATGAAAGAATCTCATTTGATATGCCCTTCTCAAATCTAAGCCCCTTACTGGTTTGGGTGAAGCAAGTGTGCATGACAACTTGACAGTCTTCCAAGTCCCAAATACATAACTCTTCATACCAGTGGACAATACTAATGTGGGATAGGGTTTAAATGATGTAAAAAGTTCCTTTCCATTTATATTGTCATATTTTCATGGAGCACCATTGTTTTCGGTGCCCCTTACCACTTTGAGGCTTACAGAAAAAATCTATTAAAAACATCCCATCGGTTAGATATCAGTTTTACTTAAGAGGCATTGGCATAAAGTGAACTTCAACCCAGTCATTTCCTGCCTATTTTAAATATGTTTTTATTGATTTTCAATAGGGAGGAAAGGAGAAGGGAGAGAGATAGAAACATTAATGATGAGAATCATCAATTGGCTGCTTCCTGCATGCCCCCTACTGGGGATCAAGCCCACAACCCAGGCATGTGCCCTGACCAGGAATAGAACCCTTATCTCCTGGTTCATGGATCAATGCTCAGCCACTGAGCCGCAGCGACCAGGCTTCCTATCTATTTTTAAGCACATAAGCTCAAACCACATTAAATTATCTGTTAACAAAGATACTGTAATATTGTGTCTTCTACTAATTTCTCCTTCTTAAGAAAAGTATTGTAATTTTAAAATAAAATTTTAAATTACTAGATCTAGGAAATCAACAAATTAAACCAGTTTTCTGTGAAATAACTGTAATGAATCCCTCTCCCTAAGTTAAATCAAAAAATTAACCTAAAAATATCTGAAGGCAGAAAAGGTGTTTACTTATCGATTTGTAGTATCCTTGTGCCCAGCATTATTCCAAGAAAATAAATGGTTAAAAGAGAGAAAAATAATGCACGACGATACAGAATAAGATATTTGTACGAAAGTAGTCTATCCACATGCAGTTCGAGGGTGATTAAATGAATTCATCTGGTACTCTGCACTTCATATTTTACAGCTCTGAATACAAGACATTTAGTAGATTACGCGCAGATAAATCTGTCATTTGCAATCGACTCTAGAGCTTCATGCCTTCGAGTCATTTTCCCATGAGCACACCAAAATGAAAGGGCAGATGGAAAGTAGCTAAAAGCTTCAAATTTTGCCTGCGTAAACTTCAACCTCTAGGACTACTTACATTTTTAAAACCCAACAGCACAAGGGATCCCACAAATTACAGTCTATATGTAATGCGCCGTGGAAATGCCACATGAATATGCCCCAGCTCCCAAATGTCAGTTACTGAACCACAAATGACTCTTAATAATCCCTTGGAAGCTGTCACTAATATCTGTGAACCAGAACAATGGCTTCCAAATGAGGACTCTAAGTCCCTGGAGACCCATAGCTGGCGATGCCTGGGCAAGCTCCTGGCCCTCAATCACACCCTCAGGACCTGGGGATGCTTCCTAGAAAGGTTGGAAGTGAAAAGGCAGTCATGTACCAAATGCATGGAGGCGGAATCAAACCGTGGCGATTCCTGCATTTAAATCGGACACTCTCAATGTAACTCCCAGAAGACCAAAAGGAATGAGAAACAACAGGGACCATAACTATATCTTTTAAGGAACCTAGGAAAAATATCCATGTGATCTTGAGTCCAGCATTTTTAAAATTGTTGAAATCAGCCCTGAATGGAAACCAGGTCCCTGTTCTAAAGAGCAGCAGGCACAGAGAAATTCTCTGTTTCCCTTCAGCATGTCCTGATGGTATGAGCTTTAGGCAGGAGCCTGAGTCTTCAAGTTTAGACTCTGAAGCAGAGGTTTCTGAGTAAAACTTCTTTACAGCTCAGGCAGATAAGGTAAGTCTGATAAAACCTGTGTAGCCTATGGCCAAAGCAGGATCTAAATGCCTAAAGTCATTCAAGTTAAACTAAAAAAACAAACAACAACAACAACAAAAACACACAACAGAAACAAAACAAAAGGTACTGCTCCACAGAACACATTTCAAGGCTGGGTCTGACTCCAGACCAAGAGTTAGCAGTGCTTGAATTACAGAAAGGAAAATGGAGGGAGGTGCAAATGTCAAGGAGTAGAAGTTATCATTGATAACTTGTGGTATAATCAATAGAAATGTAATTATCTATCTAAAAAAGAACAGGAAGACCTTTCCCCTGCCCCCTAAAAAAAATCAATGGCAGGAACTTCGGTAGAATGAGTTGAGTTTAAATCACTCCTGAGCCTAACGTGACTCCTGTTGGTAAATGAGCAGCTTTGCTAATAAAGTAGTTGAGTCCTCCGGCCCCTCAGACACACTAACTGGCTTCTAAGTGGCTGAAATGAACTAACAGAAATAGACTGCCCGGGAGGAAACCCAGCAAAGAGAGGGAATTTTAAACAAAGCCAGAGAATGCTAACTGAGTCTCTGTGATCTAGGAAATGCTGCAGAACCCTTCCTTCGCCCTGCCTTACTGGAATTTTGCGACTGGGAAGAACGTCTGTGACATCTGCACCGATGACATGATGGGCTCCAGAAGCAACTTTGATCCCAACTTTATAAGCCCGAACTCTGTCTTTTCTCAATGGCGAGTGGTGTGTGAATCCTTGGAAGATTATGATACCCTAGGAACCCTCTGTAACAGTAAGTTTCAAGTGACGTCTAGGTTCAGAATTCCCTTTGGGGAGAGAGATTAAATGTGCTGCCTGAAGGCCATTCATTCTATTAAGGATGTCAGGCTAAAATCTATTATTGCAGAGAATCGATGTAGTAAAATCAATTCATGAAACAACTAAGATACTCAAGGCAATCTATAAGGTGCACCAAGAGGAACAGAGTGTCTGTACATTATTACATTTCTTTTCTTGAGCAATCTGGTAAGTGCACTGCTCACTTTCTTATTTCGAAAAGGTCTACTTGTATAACTTAATCCTCTTAGTACACTCAGCACTGCTTAGTGATCATGTGTCTTGTGTTGGAATTTCACAGAAAATGTTTCCCTAGGAAATCTGAAGTACACAGAAAGACTTGGAAGTGCCAAAGGAGTAAATAATAATAATAATAATAATAATAATAATAATAAATAATTACATTATGTTATTATGATGTTAATCTAGTCCAGTGATGGCAAATCTTTTGAGCTCGGCATGTCAGCATTTTGAAAAACCCTAACTTAACTCTGGTGCTGTGTCACATATAGAAATTTTTTGATATTTGCAACCATAATAAAACAAAGACTTCTCCTCAGGGTTCCCAGGCCAACTCTTTCCATTAAAACATAACTTTATGGGAATTAGAAGTAAACTTCTATTATGTAAAGCCATTGAGATCTTAGGGTTTAGCCTATATAATAAAAGGCTAACATGCAAATCAACCAAACCGCGGAACCACTGGTCACTATGACACACACTGACCACCAGGGGGCAGATGCTCAATGCAGGAGCTTCCCCCTGGTGGGCAGTGCGCTCCCACAGGGGGAGCACCACTCAGCCTGAAGCTGGGCTCACGGCTGTTGAGCACAGCAGTGGGGCCCCTCAGGGGATGTTGCCTGCTGGGAGGAGCGGGCCTACACTGGCAGGCAGACATTCCCCAAGGGGTTCCGGACTGCAAGACAGCACAGGCCTGGCTGAGGAACCCCCACCCCAGTGCACAAATGTCATGCACCAGGCCTCTAGTTTTGAACTAATGTTCTTCCATATAAAAGCTAGAATTATGGAAATTTATTCTATTATTATATTCATAACATTTACCCTGCATATATTCTTTAAAGCATCAATTATTTAAATTATTTTCTAAACTTAAAGAGAGACTATTCTAAATGGAACAAAGGAATCAGGTGGATTTTCATTATTAGAAGGTTATTTAGCTGTGTTTAGGAATAAGAGAAGTGATATGCATGAAATTTTCTTCCATAGAAACTTAAGAATTAGAATAAATGTTTATTTGTTTGGCATATTTAATAAATGGTA
>NW_006281908.1:220934-221372 GCF_000327345.1 Myotis davidii | reverse complement strand
GTTTTTTTGTTATTTAATATAACTCACAATTCTGACACATAGTTTCTTAAAATATTGAATGTATTTCAGGTGGAACAATTTTTAAGATTACTCCTTTTCTTAGTTCAAGATATAAATGCTAAAAATGTTATTAGGCCAGTGAAGGAAATAAAGGAAACAATATTTTATTGAGCACATTGTGCCTGATATGGTGTTTAAATGCTTCAGTATCTTATTTACTAGTCATCATAACAATTCTTTTCTCCTTCTACTTCTTTCCTGAATGAAATTTCCATTCCTGTGGTTTCACTGATCATCTTTTACAAGACAGCCATACTATACATCTTTATATCAAACTAGAGGCCCGATGCATGAAATTCTTGTGTGTGGGGGGTGTCCCTCAGCCCGGCCTGCACCCTCTCCAATCCGGGCCCCCTACGGGGATGTCCGCCTGCCTCT
>NW_006281908.1:210757-220775 GCF_000327345.1 Myotis davidii | reverse complement strand
ATCACCCCTAACCACCTCTGCCTGCCTGTTTGATCACCCCTAACCACCTCTGCCTGCCTGCCTGATTGCCCCTAAACGTCTCTGCCTTGCCCCATGCCCGGGACCCAGGATTCCCTCCCTCTGGCTGGCTGCAGGCACCCAGGACCCAGGCCAGCTTCCTCCGGGCTGGCCACAGCCACAGGGGACCTGTGGGCGGGTGCCTTCACCCGGGCCACAGCCGCAGGCACCCAGGACCACAGAGCGGACGGCTTGTCCCTCTCCCGGGCCACAGCCTGGCTGGTGCCCATTCCTTTCTCACGAGCTCATTTGTGCCTGGCTGGTCCTGATTCTTCTCATTTGTGCCTGGCTGGTGCCCATTGCTCTCTCCCCAGGGTTGAGTGTCTGAGCCTTTAAGGTGTGACGGCAGGGGGGTGATGACCATTTGCATATTAGCTCTTTATTATGCAGGACTGTCCTTAGACTCTCCACACCTATGTTTTCATATGCTCGTTGCACAGTATCTTTCCACTATCCCATTAATACCCCAAACATGTTATGTAAATTAATGGAGTGAATTACTGGCCCCTAACATTCTTCCTGCCACTAAAATATAGTCTTTGATTTATCAGATGGAAAACATTCTTCTTTCTTCACAATACTTCTCAAAACTACTTTCTCCTTCAGAAATCAGAACTTTCAATTCATTCCTGCATGGAAATTATACAGGACTCCAATCCATAGGAGGTTATTATGGGAAAGGATGCAAAGTGCAGTATAGGAAATATAGTCAATAATATATATATATATATTCACTATGTATGGGGTCCGATGGGTTCTAAGCTCAATGGGAAGATCACCTCATAAGTTATATAAATATCTAACCACTGTGTTGTACACTTGAGATGAATATAATATTGTCAACTGTAATTAAATTGTTTTAATTTAAAAATAAAAAATAGATGCAATGGCAGAAGTTGTACATGCACAAATTTTAAAGTCACTAGATTAAAATTAAACTGGTTTAACTAGTTTCTTCACTATCACAATCCTGCACTATGAAGCTCCATGAGGGCAAATTTGAATACAGTGTTTTTGAAACCCATTGTAACCAATACTTTTTTCTTGGGATGTAGTGATAGCTCCCTGAATAATAATCTCCAAAATATCAGCTTAAATTGATGGGTTAGCTAGTACCGTCTGAAAGTTTTTATAATAATGTATACCTAAAAGATACATATGCACTTTCCAGTCTCAATATAGTCATGTTTTATTTTTATATTAGATAAAGTTATTTTTACATTTATTATATAAAGCTATTTATGCTAATCATTGTGTTAATTATAAAGCATACAATTAGGATTTCTATGAATGACGTAAAGTAAAAATGAGTAGATGTTGAAATATTATCTCTCCCACCCAGTAAGTTATTCTCTGTGTCCCCTCTAAGGCATGAGCACTCCTCTCTGGAGACCACTGAAGCAGACTTAAAAAAAAATGCTCCTAATCAAAAAGGCTCCTCCCACCCACCTAAGGCCTCTCCCACTTCGTGAATTTAAGATTACTGATTATATATGAAATATAGATTTCAGTGTAGAATTTAGGTTTATGAGATTATTTGGACAAAATTCAATTTTCCATGGAATGCTTATTTTAATATATTCTCATGAAAGAAGCATATGTTGATTTTAACAAACACCGGGACCTCCATCTGTTACTGTGATCACCTCCTCTTTCAGATGATTTTACATATCACTTACCTACTCTTCTCAGAGAAGTTGACATGATAACTTAGATTTTCTCACTTTAATACCACTGAAAAGCGTTTTAAAAATGCCTCTCCTCTACCAAGAAGAACCCATTATTCAGGGTCCATGCTATATATATATATATATAAAATGTTCAAGGACGATGATAAGATCTCTAAACATTCTCTAAATGTTTGCAAACCCCATCTTCTTCCCAGGCACTGAGGGGGCGCCAATTAGGAGGAATCCAGCCGGAAACGTGGCTAGACCAATGGTGCAACGTCTTCCTGAACCACAGGATGTCGCTCAGTGCTTAGAAGTTGGTTTATTTGACACACCTCCTTTTTATTCCAACTCTACAAACAGTTTCCGAAACACAGTGGAAGGCCACAAAAAGAAGTTTCCAAAAATAAATATGCTGACAGTCATCCAAAGGGAATAATATAGGAAACGAAAGTAACACCTGGCAATTTAAGTTCCAGGACAATCAGAATGGTCTCCCAATTGTGTCAGCAGTTTTCAGTAGAAGCTAGAGATTTCCACTGTCATATAGAACGATGTTTGCCTTGTGGAAATAGAGTATTCTATGTATTTTGATTGCTATCCTTTGCAGGTCATTATTTTTAACCTGGAGGCTACATTTAGAATGCCATGCCACTAGTTTAAAACCAGCCTAGTTCTGGATATAGCAAACAAATGTCGCTAACCAAAGGTACAGAGAAATAATGCTATTATGTTAAGGTAAAAACTGTCCTGGCAAGCTTGGGAAAAACTGTTGCGCAGTGTAATCACTGCTGTTGACTTGACATGTAGAATATCTGTAATGATTTTTACTATTCTCATTCTATTTTTGTATCTAGGTTACAGTGATCCCATGGGAAGGTATGATCCTGCTGTTCGAAGCCTCCACAATTTGGCTCATCTATTCCTGAATGGAACAGGGGGACAAACCCATTTATCTCCAAATGATCCTATTTTTGTCCTCCTGCATACTTTCACTGACGCAATCTTTGATGAATGGCTGAGGAGATATAATGCTGGTGAGACATTTTTATATGCTTTTCGCAGGCTCAGCAAAAAAAGACTGTTCGGATAGCACAGTTATCACTTCAGGCTAAGCACTTGACACACATGAACTACATTTCAAAATAAGGCGAAAATAGCTCTATTATCTAGCCATTTCCAAATACGCCAAACCACTTTGACAAGGCAGACAAGAAGTCTCTCAGAATTGCAATAGTAAGATGATATTTACTAGCATTCAGTAGAACCAAGCAGTTAATCCCTTCTCATTTTTACTGTTTCCCAAATTTTTCTTCCTCATATCTTCCAATGAACATTCTCACTGCTTTTTAATATAGACGGGACATTCTTATAGAGCTCTTCTTTGATACTCCAAGAGAGAAAAAATATTACACTCATAATCCATAGTTTTGATTTTATTACTTTATGAACTCTCACAAATGGAAATTTTGCTCAGCTTGAAAAGATGATGTTGGTTTTTATATCACACCATAGAAAATCTCCTTTTAAGTTCATTTTAAGAGATTCTTAAACTCTTATTTACAAGGTCACTTTCTCTTTGCTTCTACTCGGCTGAGAGACTTACATTACTTTTTCTTTTATTTAATTCTTTCTCATTACTTTTCAATGTTGTTCCTCTGGTTAAAACATCATAAATTTTTATATTTTAAAAGTGTCCTAAATGTTGACTTCTGTGCCTTTATTTCATCATGCATATAAACATAATATTTGAGATTAACTACCTATTCATTTATCCACCCAATTCAACCAGTCCCTTATTTTCTTGTATGTGTTTGTGTGTATACAGTAGAAGTTCTTAATTCAACCTGATTAAGACCATTAATTGATGAGTTGATCAAAATAGTATGTTCCATTATTTGTAACCTGGAGGCTACATTTAGAATGCCATGCCACTAGCTTAAAACCTAACTCCAGATATAGCAAACAAATACCGCTAACCATAGGTGCAGAGAAACAACGCCATTATATTAAGGGAAAAACTGTCCTGGCAAGCTTAGGAAAAATTGTTGCTCAGTATAATCACTGCTGTTGACTTGACAAGTGAAATATTTTTAATGATTTTTACTATTCATCAAAAAATCATTTAACAAGTGGATAACTTACATACAAATATTGGTTCATTTATCAATCTGCTATGAATTCACTGATTGTAGTTCCACCTCATTTTCATGCATATTTATGTACATACATATGACTATAATGCATTATCTATAATAAAGAGAGATGGGGAGCCATCAAAGGGTCTTGCATAGAAAGGTTACATTATAACCCAATTGCTATGGCTTGTTATTTTTACTATTCTTTCTCCATTCATTTTAAATAGATATAACTTAATCACACAGCTGAAGCTGACATGGGTAAGGCTGATCAAGTGAAGGTGGAATGGGAAGTTTACAAATCCAACTTATTCATTTGAATAAATAATTTCCAGCAATAGACCAACATGTCAGTTCCTTGAAGACAGGAATTTTGTCTCTGTTTTGTCCAAAGCTATAGCCCCATGCCCAGACCAGGAGCTCAACAGGTGTTACTAGATAAATACTTAAGCGTCAAAAATATAAACACTACCTGCCATTTCTAGAATCAATTGTTCTTCAAACTAGATTCTAAAATTCTCTTCTGTGCTTCATGGAAACACACGGACTGTCCAGGTAACAGACTTCTCACAAACACAATCTGACACTTCACTAGCATTCTCACATATCCCAGCTCTTCTCAACATATTCCCACTCACGTAGTGCCCACGCCCACTTGCAACTCTGGTTTTGTAACATTCCATCTGGTAATTAATTGTACCAACATATAGAACAGCAACAACAACAAACAACAACTTTTGCCACAAAGGACATTTCAGTACCTTTATCCCTTAGGGCAAAACTCACCGATGATATAAATACCTGCAACTTGTATTTAAATAGAACAGTCCCTCTTTATGTACAGGGGAAATGTTCCAAGAACCCCAGTGGAGGCCTGAAACTGTGGATAGTAGTGAACCCTAGAACTGCATGCACTATGCTTTTTCCTATAGGCACATGCCTATGGTAAAGTTTAATGTATAAATTACACACAGTATAGATTCACAATAACTAGCAGTAATATAGAATTATAACAATATATTTTAATAAAAGCTATATGAATGGCTTTGGTGCAGTTACCTGAACACAAGCGCTACAATAGCACAAGGCTGATTGATCACTGAGAGGCAGCTAAGTGACCAACGAGCTGGTAGCCTATACTGAGTGGATATGCTAGGCAAAGGGATAATGCACTTCGTGGGCAAGGCAGAGCAGGAGGGTCAAGATTTCATCACGCTACTCAGAACTGACCACACTTTAAAACTTATAAATTTTTTACTTCTGAAATTTTCCATGTAATATTTTCAGACCACAGTTGACTGTGGGTAACTGAACCGTGGATGACAAAACCATGGGTCAAGGGAGACTACTTTAGAAAAAGGAGAGGTAGCAGGAAGCAAACAGGATTCCAAGACCAGGATTCGAAATCTTAAGTGTTTTTTGTTAACAAAGTAAAACCTGAGGAACAAGTTAATATTTATTTCTCTAAAAGTAAACAGAAAAAAAGAAAATATACTAAAGAGAAACATTCACAGTCAAGGAAAGCCTCCATTAGAAACTATCTCTCAAATTTAAATCATAGATGATGTTACAGCGAACTATACAGACCCATCTTTTCTTTACCTTTGAAAAAATAAGTTTAATTAATTTTATTCGTATTTGTTTCTGTAATTTAAAAGTGAAATAATTAATGAGCGTCAAAGATGACAAAATACTAAAACATGCCAGCTTTTGAACTTTCTTTTTCTCTCAGATAATACATTAATTAGTGCTGTACTCAAGGCATTTGAAATCTGCTTTATGCAATTTCCTGTTCTGCTGTAGAACTTATGTCTTTATTCACTGTAAAATACGAAAGAATGTTTTTAATGTTATGCTTGAATATTTCAGAACACCTTCAGAATATAACCATATACTAATATTAATATGGTGTTCCTGGCATATTTTAGATATATCCACATTTCCGTTGGAAAATGCCCCTATTGGACATAACAGACAATACAACATGGTGCCATTCTGGCCTCCAATTACCAACACTGAAATGTTTGTTACTGCTCCAGATAACCTGGGGTATACTTATGAAGTTCAATGGCCAGGTGAGTATTAAAAATGTATTTTTACTGTGGAAATTTTCAAAAACAATATGTTACCTTTAAAAATAAACTAATCACAGTATTCTTGAGGCTGACATGCCCCACCTGCATTTAGAAACGTTCATTTAGATCTTCATTTGGGAATAAAGAGAGTGAACTTCACATTTGTTGCCAGCCCACTGTGACCTGGTATTGTGCTGATTATGTAGCGCACTATCTCATTTAATCCTCGCAGCCCTCTGTGACAGTGTCACCATCCTGATTTTCCAAATACGGAAGACAAGGTTTAGCGAGGGCAACTGTCAAAGGTCACATGCTTAGTAAGCAGAGAAAATGAGTTTTGCGCTTAGCCCCCTACTTTTTCTACAATATAATGTGCCTCCGTTTATCCTTAAAATTTTTTAAAAAAATGGCATGAGGTACTCTGGGCTGTCCTTTCTGAGATTTTGAAATGCAAAACCTTCTTGTTTAATTTTAAATTTATTTTTCAAGAAAATAGAATACAGTGGAAGAGCACAGGACTTGGATTCCGAAAGACCTGTGCTCCAAACCCAATTCTAGTATCTACCAATTAAATGACCTTGGGCAAGTGACATAGACTCTGAGCCATTATTTCCTCATGTTTAGAATGAAAATACCTGTCCTAATGGAATCTACTCATTATGAGAAATTAGAAAGTGCCTCCAAGATGACAAGTGCTATACTAGACAATGTAGCCAATAAAACTTAAGGATGAGGATTTCAGTAAAGTGCCTAAATTTAGTATCCAATTTTTGGTGGCAACTCTTAGCAGATTTATTTTTTGCTCTTGTTTTATTTTTCACAAAGGTCGGAGTTTCCATATTTCTGAGATTATTACCATAGCGGTGGTTGCTGCTTTATTGCTGGTTGCAGTCATTTTTGTGGGCGCTTCTTGTCTGATTCGTGCCAGAAGCAACATGGATGAAGCCAATCAGCCTCTCCTCACTGACCAGTATCGACACTACGCTGAAGAATATGAAAAAATCCCGAATCCTAATCAATCTATGGTCTAACTATAAAAAACCTATTGTCTTACACCCTAGTCTTACAAAAGCTCTGGCTGAAAAATAATAGATTGAGTTACTAACTGTATTTTCTTTCACTCTGTTCCTTTCTTCCTATGCACATGTTGGAATTAAAGCTCCAGGAATCACTTTCCAGAGCTGGGAAGAGTCACAACATTTTCCTTTTTATTTCAAACAGTAGGTTGCACCCACTCCATGGTGTTTAAGCAGAAAGTGTCAAGATTTTTGGCATGTCTTAAAGGTCAATTATATGACAATGTAAATAAGCTGCTTTTACTTTGTTTAAAAATCATAAAGAAAAATCAGGATTGATTGAAAATTCCTGATTAAAATACATGAGTAGGCATTTCTACAGTATTAAGATGTAAATATATTTCCATTCATTGACACTGACCAACAGATGTAAAGAAAGCCGCATTTATTAGTCAAAATAATTTACGTGGAGTTATAAATGGGACTCCAATTAACTTCTTCAAAATGGTCTTCCCCTTTGGGGACCAGCATATTTAGTGTAAGGTTCCAGACCAAAACAAATCGCAATCTTTGTCTCACTTTAGAGAGATAAAAGCTTCACCTTGTTTAAGAGATAATTGATGCCGAAACCGGTTTGGCTCAGTGGATAGAGCGTCAGCCTGCAGACTGAAAGGTCCCAGGTTCGATTCCGGTCAAGGGCATGTACCTGGGTTGCGGGCACATCCCCAGTGGGAGATGTGCAGGAGGCAGCTGACCGATGTTTCTCTCTCATCGATGTTTCTAACTCTCTATCTCTCTCCCTGCCTCTCTGTAAAAAATCAATAAAATGTATTTAAAAAAAAAAGAGAGAGATAATTGATATTGCCTGTCTCCTACCTCTCAATGTGCTGAAAAAGGAACTACCCATCCATGCATTTCACCTCCCAATTCCTCTTCTAATAGCTGAGATCCACAGGGGGGCATAGAGGTGAAGAACCTGCATCACAGTGCTCTACAAATAGCATTCAGTTAGTTGTGTTTCGTTCAAATAGCTTCCTCTTATCACTTGTCAGACTTTTCTGTGTTTTCAAATAAAATATTTCATTGGTCCTCTGTATTTTTATCTTTTCAATTTTTATTTTTTTAATGTTTTTATTAAATTGAGAGAGAAAAAAAACATTGATCTGATGCCAGAACCGGTTTGACTTACTGGATAGAGCATCGGCCTGCGGACTCAAGGATCCCGGGTTCGATTCCGGTGAAGGGCATGTACCTTGGTTGCAGGCACATCCCCAGTGGGAGGCCTGCAGGAGGCGGCTGATCTATGTTTCTCTCTCATCGATGTTTCTAACATTCTGTCCCTCTCCCTGTCATTCCTCTCTGTAGAAAATCAATAAAACATATTTAAAACAAACAAACAAAACAAACAACAAAAAAAACCCACATTGATCTGAGAAACATCTATCTGCTGTCTCCTGCACTGGGGATCGAGCCCACAACTGAGGTATGTGCCCTGACCAGGAATCACACTGATGAGCCACACGGGCGAGGACTGGTCCTCTTTTTTTATGTAGTTCTGCAAGAGCGTCATTCTTTATCTTTCTATCTATCATACTTTTTTTTCTCTTTTTGATCTGATACTGAAACAATATTCCCAATGAAGAACTCTCTAGGCTGGTAGCAGTAAACAAATATTTTAATTAAAATTGGTAAAAAGTAAATAGTAACAATAGTATTCATACACTATTGAAAATGGCTAGTCTGTTATTTCCAACTCAATAAACAAAGCAAGACTAAAGTAACGTATACCTGATTGGTTACCAGCTTTTCCTACATCAAGCAATCTTAAGGCTATATTTAAAAGATAGACAAAATGTGTGAATAAAATAGAATGCATATAGGAATAGCATATTTTTAACTTGCAAATAGCAGCACTCTATTTTCTTGTAATACATTTTGATTTACATACTCATGGCTTTTCAGAAAAATTATTGTATAAGATTTTTTTTATATAACCATTAATGAAACTAAGTCCCACACTTCATATTCTTGAAGTTAATAGTTGTTTATATAAATAATTGTCCATTTTATAAATATTTATTAAGCACATATAGGTTCCAAACATAGTTCAAGGTAATGTTGATTTGAGAAAGGGAAATTCAGAAATGTTAAAGAGAGAAGGTCACATTTGACTTGGGCCTCAAGGAATGCCAATGAATTTACCAAATATAAGGTTTGAGAAGGGCTTTCTATGCAAGAGTGACAGCATTAGCAAAGTAAAAGAAGTTTGAAAAAGCATGAAACATTTAAAAACATAAAGTAGGTCAGTGTGCTTAGAGCACAGTTTTTATGGAGGAGAGTAGAAACATAAATTAGGAATAAAATCAGTGTCATATATGCAATCCTAAGAAATTTAGAATTCGTTTTATAGGTAAGAGGGAATAGGGGCAAGTCACAATTAAAGTGTGTTTAGTAAAGATAATAATGCTGGTGGTGATGTTTGTAAATAATCTTGGCTAATGGTAAGAGCAGAGACTAAGAGACTAGTTAATATTGAATAAGTCATGAGAGAAAGATGACTAGTCTCAAAATATAAACATTAATTTTAAGAAATTCTAAGTATAAGTGAAAGATACACCCATTATCTTATAAATATAGCTTTGATAATTTATCCCTAAATGTGATGCTTTATTTTTCTTTCATTTAAGACCTTTTTTCTATTTATTTTACAGTTCTGTAAGATCTTGATCAAGTGACCATCACTTTTTCTATAATATTCTACATTATTCATTGCAAATAATATTCATTTGTGATCTCGGATATTTCCAACTGATCTCAGTCTTCCAGTTCTCTTATAAAACACTAGAGGCCTGGTGCACAAAATTCATGCACAGGTAGGGTCCCTAGGCCTGGCCAGTGATCAGAGCTGATTGGGGCCTTCTGGCTGCCGGCAGGGGTGGTCAGCGCACGTCATAGCGAGTGATCAAACTCCCAAAGGGACACTTTGCATATTAGCCATTTATATATATAGACTAGAGGCCCGGTGCACAAAAATTTTGTGCACTCAGCGGAGGGGAAGGGAA
>NW_006281908.1:206478-210420 GCF_000327345.1 Myotis davidii | reverse complement strand
GAAGCTCCCAGCCTCTCCTTTTTTTCTTTTTTTCTTTTTTATTCTGGGATTTATTTACCTTCTATAATTGAAGCATTGTTGCTGTCACTGGTGCTCCCAGCTCTGAGGCCACAGCCAGCTGAAAGCAGGTATCTGGGGTTTGTTTAGCTTCTATAATTGAAACATTGTTGCTTTCGGGCTCAGAGCTGGGCCGTGACAGGTGCAGAACCTTGGCTTCCTCCATCACTGGAGCAAGCAAGCCTCCTGGACGCTTCAGCTGTGTGGCTGCCAGCCACCATCTTTGTAAGCAGTTAACTTGCATATCGCCCTGATTAGCCAATGGGAAGCATAGCGGAGGTACAGTTAATTACCCTTTTATCTTTTATTAGATAGGATAGTAAATACAATTAATATTAAGTGCTCATTGGAAAGCACAGTCCACACCACTTAAACACATTCTTTCCTATTGCATAAGCACCCAGTGCATGCCAATACCACCAATTGTGCTAAGCTTACTAGTCTAAACAGAGTGAGTAAAAATGCCTGACTGCACCTGCCTGTACTGTCCTCTGAAGTTAGTCTGTCTTCATTCCTAGAAGCATATTTCCAAGATAGTGCTCATTTACATTTCCACGTGATGTTTAAAATTTAATGCAGGGAAAAAGGAGCTTTGGGTTATTAAAATAAGGGTTCCAATATTTGGTTATAATATATTGTTTCAGAGATAACTCCTTGAATATCCAATAATATCAAGTATTTTGTTCTTTGCCATTTACTAGTCAAAATTTTTATTAACCAACCAACCAATGGGACATCCAGTTGACAGAGAGAGCTAATGTGAAACAGAAATAAATAAATATAAATATATGTATATCAACAGAGCCTGATATGAAATAGATTAAGTTTAAAAGAAAAAAATGTCAGAAACTGGCCCCTTCCAAATCACAACTGCAAAATTAAAGGGAAAAAGAAAACAAGAATTAACAGGATTCTTTACAAAACAACCAGGAGATTTTAGTGGATTTCAAATTCAATATAAGCCAATAGTGCAATGACACCAATTATGAGGTGTGCTGTGCCAGCACAGCCAAGGGTTCAGTGAGCCTGAAGAGGGGCGGCAAAGGATGTAGAAAAGACAGACAGAGAATAAGCTGGGTCTAGGTCAGTGATGGCGAACCTATGACACGCGTGTCAGAGGTGATAGGCGAACTCATGTTTTTGGTTGATTTTTCTTTGTTAAATGGCATTTAAATATATAAAGTAAATATCAAAAATATAAGTCTTTGTTTTACTATGGTTGCAAATATCAAAAAATTTCTATAGGTGACACGGCACCAAAATTATGTTAGGGTTTTTCAAAGTGCTGACACGCCGAGCTCAAAAGGTTCGCCATCACTGGTCTAGGTGGATCTTCCTGTGCCTGGCTGAGGCCTCAGAGAGAGATCCAGACAGCAAGCTGAGGCTTAATTTTATAGCCAGAGGTAAACAAGGTAGTGGTCATCATAGTTACAATGTTCTTGTGAGTTTCACTTGTTTTGCCAGCACTTGCTGCATCTCCCACAGCCCATTAGCTACCCAGATAAGATCAAGGGAGCAAGGTCAAGCCTAATTATGCTAAAGAGGGCTGTGCCCTCTAAGCTGGGACTTAGCCACCTGTTTGTGGCTTTGCCAACAGGTCCCTTCGAGGCTTAACCCTATAGCCGCTCCCTACAGTGAGAGAAAATGCTAAGCAATTGAATAAGGGGGGGTGGGGGGAACTATGCAGGAACTAATATAATGTGTTTCATTAATACAGAAACAAAAATTTGTAGAGTTTGAGTCACAGGTGGAACATGGCCACAGTTTAAGGGGAACACTGATAAATTGGAATGTGCCTCTTCATCTTTTAAATGATGCAATGTTACAATTACTAGCCCAAGAAAGAAACTTGAAAGTCACCTTTGACTTCTACCATCCCTTTCAGTCCTCACATCCAACTAATTAATCATTTTGTTAATATAGTCAACATCTATTTACCCCTGTATCCTGAGCATTGAGCCCCATCATCTAAGGCAGTGGTGGGCAAACCGCGGCTCGCGAGCCACATGCGGCTCTTTGGCCCCTTGAGTGTGGCTCTTCCACAAAATTCCATGTTCGGGCGCGCACGTACAGTGCGACTGAAACTTCGTGGCCCATGCGCAGAAGTTGGTTCTTGGCCTGGATGAGTCTATTTTGAAGAAGTGGCGTTAGAAGAAGTGGGGGGGTGTCGGTCAGTCGGGCGATGGGAGACGTGGTGCAGGTGGGCCATGGGATAGGCAGCGCGGGGGAGGTACACTGTTTTGAGGTACTTTCTCTGAGGTCGGCCCCTTCCAACTCTCCCATCCATCTCGTCTATCTGAAACAAGTATACAAGACGAGTGTGGATGGGAGAGTTGGAAGGGGTCAACCTCAGCGAACGTACCTCAATCAGATTGAGGACGTTTTTAGCAAAGGCCAGCTTAGGAGTACCCTAATTAAGTTAATAACAATGTACCTACCTATATAGTTTAAGTTTAAAAAATTTGGCTCTCAAAAGAAATTTCAATCGTTGTACTGTTGATATTTGGCTCTGTTGACTAATGAGTTTGCCGACCACTGGTCTAAGGCAATGATCTTCAACTGGAGGACAATTTACCCCCAGGAGAATCTTGCAGGTGGGGCTGCTACTGGCATCTACTGGGCAGAGGCCAGGGGTGCTGCTGGAAGATCTTACAATGGACCACACAGCCCACCTCTCATCAAAAAATTATCCAACCCAAATGTCAATAATGCGGAGGTTAAGAAGACTTGATGCTATGCTACAAGGATAAACAAGTTTCCTAGTGCTCCTGGCCTCACAGAGCTTCATATCAAATGAGATGAATGAAAACACCAATATACTTTGTTGGAGATGCATTATTTTGAGAGAGTCCAAGGTAGGTAAGGCAGCACAATGATGCCTTCAAGGACTCAGTCTCTTTCTACCTTTTCTCCATCACCACCCTTTTTATGTATACTGTCAGGGATGTAAAAATGGTGGCTGCATCTCCAGATTTATATCTATGCCGGGCAGAAAATTCCTTTTATTCAGAAATACATATCCTCCCAAGAATTCTGCCTATATCTCATTAGAAGTTTATCACATGGCAAAGGAATATTAAAAACTGAAGGGTTTTTTTTTGTTTTTTGTTTTGTTGATTGGTTGGTTACTATTCTGAATAAAATCAAAATCTAATAGTGAGGAATAGAAGAAACTTAATTTGAGATTAACCTGGAGACTGCCACAACAAATGAACAAGCCATCAAGACATGTAATAATTATAGTGGTATGAAAGAAACACAGGGTGCTCTCCTTAAATGTGATGGAAGGTATCTAATTTAGATGGGTGACTAGAGAAGATTAGCTGAAGAAGTGAAAATTTAGTTGAAACCTGGAAGATAGGTAAATTGCTGGAAAAGTTCATACAAAGGGCTATGATAAAAGCCAGTCCTCATCATCCATAACAGAATGTTAAAAATGCTACCTCTGATTTTTTAAGATAAGAAATAGAAGTTTAAATATACAATTTAGAAATAAAGAGGCAAAATTCGAAGAATCAATTTAAAGAGCTGAAAATTACTGTATCTGGAAGTGTGATTTGTGTGTGGAGAGGACTGGGGCAGAAGATCCCTATAGTTCTTCATGAACCTTGGCTTTTGAGAAGGAAATTTTTAAGAAGAGAGTGACTCCTTAAAATCTCAGTTAATAATGATTGATTGCAGAATTTAGGTCACTAAACAGAAGTTTATTCTTAAATTTTTCTGCTATAAAATAGGAATCTTTAGTCCAACCAACATGGCTCAGGGGTTGAGCATCTACTATGAACCAGGAGGTTATAGTTGGTTTCCCAGTCAGGGCACATGCCCAGGTTGTAGGCTCCAGTATAGAGCTTGCAAGAGGCAGCTGATCAATGATTCTCTCTCATC
>NW_006281908.1:168218-203458 GCF_000327345.1 Myotis davidii | reverse complement strand
TGCCGGAGTCCATTCATTATCTTTGCTGGCTGGGTTTGGACGGAGACCCCCCAGAGAAGGCTGGTGACCTTTTGGAAGTTAGAACTGTGAACTACCCAGTAGGTTTGAGTGGTGATGGTTGAAGCATCTCCACCTTAGTTCACTCAATTAGATCTTTGTTGATTGTTGTTAATTGGATGCTCCTGGAGATCTGTTGATAGGTTAATCGGGTATTGTGCCTATTCCTGAAGATTGTTTGCGGATGTGTGTCATTAAAACCTCTTTACCCTAAGGGCTACTCCAGATGAATAAAAGCTTGGAGAGACCTGAGCAAAGCGGGAGGAGGAAGTCTTTCCAGAGGAGGAAGTCTTTCCGGACTTGCCCGCCTGGTCCCCCGGTATCGCAAAATTATCTTGTGTCTTTTTCATTTGTTGTGCGGCTCCTCTTTCAGATACCGAACCCTTCTCCACGCGGGTTGTGGAAGGAATCACTCAGCATCTGGCACCCGAACGTGGAGGGAGTGTTACCCAGCAAATGAATAAAATCTGTTTTGGCTTTTGAACAGAAACTGTTAGTAAAATGAGTAAAACAGTTACTTAATCAATTAAGTAGACTATACATGGAAATACACTCTTGCATTCTTTTGGTAGGTTTCAAAACACAGGCTTTGGGCATGTCCTAAAATGCATTTCTGAAACGTTCTTTCCTTCTAGTCTTCAGATTTAGTGAGGCTTGTATCAATACATCTGCTAAAAATGGAATAGAATATTACCACAAGATGGCAGCTTTGAACATATTTCAAAATGTTGATTATGAGCATCAAATGCCTCCTGAAATGAACAGTGAAGACATCTGCTATTTCTCATCTGGTTTAAAAATGTTCATATGATCTTTGCAAGCAGAAGAAAAGCATTGGCGGGGGGGGGGGAATAGGTTGTGAGATTAGTAATCATCACATGGCTTCAATTCCCAACCAAATAATAATAACAAAAACGTATTTCCATATTGACTAAAACTCTCCTTGTAGGCATCGTCCTCCTTCATCACAATCACTTAACATCAGGCCCCTCTCTGGGCCACAACATGAAGAATGAGTGGCGCCTCACCCGAAGGATTTCGCATATAATAGATGATGCCAGTACCAAAGACACTGATAGGCTGTGACATGGGCGAAGGGGCTAGCCAGCTATGGGAATCGGCTCCATTCAGCCACTAGACTACAAGTAATGAAAGTCATGGGTAACTTTGTAAATGTATACCTACAGCTTTCAAATAAAAACTGGCCTAACAAGAGGCTAAAAATAGTAGCAATTCATATTACTTTGAAAATAGTCCAATTGATAGAATAGTTTCAAGAATATAATGAATTCCCACATACAAGGCACCTAAATTTACCACCTGTCAATATTTTGCCCATTTCCTTTGTCATTCTATTTCCCATAAAATTATGTACATATTAAGATTTCTCCTCAACAAGATCGAAATTAAATAGGAGACATCATGATCCTTTGTCCCTATTTTCATGGGTCTCCTAATGGAATGGCATTCTCTTACATAACCACAACACCATTGTCACTTTCAAGAAATGTAATATGGATACAATATCACTTCCTAATATATAGTCCATATTAAATTGCTCCAATCATTCCAATACAGTTCTTTAGAGTAATTTTTTAAAATGACTAATCTAAAACTTCAAAAAATAAATGAAAATAGCGTGACATAAAAACATTAGAGAAACTTATTTAACTCGAATTTATTAAAGCCAATAAACCCAAAAAGTAGGGGGAAAGGGCAAAGGACTGTCTTATCAAATTTCCTTAAAAAAAAAAAAAAAGTCAACATCCGTTTATGAGATGCAGCATTATAGGGTCAACTTGGCAATCAAACAGTCCTGGGCTGGCTTCGGGTCTCTCCTTTTATAGGCAATGTCTCATTGAGAGAGTTGCATTACTACCTTAAACTTCAGCTTTCTTGTCTGTGAAATAAAGGCAGTTCTTATAATATAGGGAATTTTAGAATATTAAAAATAACTGTTTGTGGCAAGTATATCCCCCCAATGCCTGGAATATAGTAAGTGCTTAATAAATTTAACTTTCATTCCTAGAATTGTATGAAAATTTAACTCTTTCTAACAACCTCCTTTAAAAAAACAATGGTTTGGCAAAAAGGAATTTATGCTCCAAAGTCAAATCTTGTGGTTCATGATGCCATGTTGCACACCGGTTTCCAACAGAACGCGCTCATCCCACCGCCATCGAGGGGCATGTCACAGCTAATTATCTGTCATCACGCCCTGTTGCAGAGGCAGTACCTCGCCTGCTGCTGCTGGGACCTCCGTGCTGTCTGCTGATGCATTTGCATTGCCTCCTGAGTGTCTCTGCTGTGTGCGGATCACACAGAATGAAGCCCAGGGGCCAACTGGCAGGCCCATCTGAATTGTGGAACATAGCTCAGGCCCCTCCTCATTACTTAGTGAGTAATGTGAGGGATGTTCGCCGGTTCACACACCCTGGCAGTGTAAACGGTCATCTGCTGCCTCATCTGCTTTCTCGCGTCTGGGGTGCAGGGCCAGATCGGCCGAGGAACTTCGCAGGCACTTATGCAAATAGCTATGGGAGCTCCTGGGTTTGGCAAGGTTTCCTGTCAGAAGCCTCATGTGCGGCTGCACCGTCTGCCTCTTTTGTGCTTCCACAGCTCTGTGAGGCAATCTCAAAATAGGTCTCCCTCTCCGAGATTCATGCTGCATTTGTGCCCCTTTACCACCGAAAGGCTGAAACTCCTCTCACTATGTTTACCAGGCCCTGTTCCGTGACTGCGATGTTTCTGTTTAAATTCTTAAAGAACATATATTTAAGATGGAATCAGACTATGTACATCTAGTTTTCCAAAATAAGAGGAACTCCATTTCATTAACTGATTCTCCAATTTATATTCAAAACACAGAAGTAAATTCTTAAAGCATGGGTAGACGTAGAACAATGAGTGCTAAACTGTTAAGCATACGTATATAATACTATAATTTTGTCCCATTACAAACTTTATTCCTTCAAATAAGCTGCATAATACATACTTTAAAAACACAAAAACAAATTTTGTGGTGGGGAAATGGGGGACATCTGTAATACCGTCAACAATAAAAAAATAAAATTTAAAAAATTCTATTCAAAAATCTGGTTATATTACAGTGAATGAATCACAAAGAAACTATGGAATCTGCAACAGTTTATTCTTACTAATGGACAAGGATAGTTAATCTTGATATAAAATTTATTTCATTAATGGGTGAAATTTCTTAATGCTTCCTTCTCTTTTCTCTACATTAGACTATACATTTTATTGTGAGACTTCTATAGAAACTAAATTCAAAATTTGCTTAGAAATGAAGGGAAAATACAGCATTATAAATGAGCCCCAAGGATGGGAAGTTCATCTACCCTAGGCTGTGAAAACCACTGAAAATAAGTGATGTTTAAAATAATTTCCTCTAGATGTCAGTATAGTCCCAGGACTTTTAAATCTTAGCATTCACAAAAAAAAAAATAAATAAATAAATAAAAAATTAAAAAAAAAATAAGAGCACAGTAAATATGTTTATTGCCAGTCCATACTATTAATACATTAGGAAGGTTTTTCTCTTGAAAACTGAGCTAAATTGCAACTGTGAATGTTCTTCTGCAGATGACAGGAAGGATTTTGTACCAGAAAGAACAAAAGCTGGCTATGATGTATTTCTGCAAGCACACTTCATTTTCCATATCATTTTTAGCATTGTAAGGCCTTATCATTCATTGTTGGATATCATAATTTATGTTCTCCTTTATAGAGACATTCATATTTTAAAATTGTTATCTTCAATAATTATTGTTATACATTACGATAAGTGGCCTCAATCCAACATGCCCAATGGCATGGACTCTTATATCTTTATCATCCACAGTGTAGATCTGTTTAATTAGACTAACAGAATTTAAAAAGTAATGCAACAACATACAAAGATTTGAATGAGTGTTTAGTTGATATGTATCACAGCCTATATACTCTATTAGAATATTGGAATCCCCATTCCTTCAGCCATAGAGAATTTTTTCTCTTCTCTTCAAATGAAGTTTCCTTAGTAGTCTATATATCATCTGGGTGCCTCTCAATAATCAAACTAGATAAGTAATAGTGACACTTCTACATCTATGGATCTAATGCATTTCAGAAATTCATTACATCCCCTCATCTTAATTTTCTCCACATTTTATTTTGAAACATGTCAAATTCTCAGAAAATTGAAAAAGCAAAACAATGAATACTTATATGCACTCATCTATTTCATTAATCAGGTGTTAGCTCTCTAACCAAATGCTCTGACATTCCCTTTTAGGTAGAAAATATTTCTGAGGCATAGAAATTGGTTGTGACTCTAGAGCCTCGGAAGTATATATAACCCTGACTGTTTTCATAAAATCTTCAGTCCGACTCTTACACTGCATGACAAATAAAGAGTTCGTGTACACATGTATGTGTCTGCCTGACTACTGGCATGATTTTTAGTCCCCCCAAGAGGCTGGAGTTCTGGATCAGGCAGATAACAGCAGTTAAGAAAGAAGAAGATGGTGAGATCTTTCCAGTCCCTGCCAGAACTCACACTACAGGGCCAGCACAACCTCCATTCCTCTGAACACCCAGAACACTGCATGTCGTAACAGCACTGCAATTACTCTTTCACCTGAAGAGGGAGGAATTATGGAGAAGGCTAGATAACCCGGGTTACTGATCTATAAGACTGGAAAATCCAGAAACGTGGTTCTAATGACCTCACAGACAACCCTTTCCATTTATGGCAAAATATAAAGTAGTCCCTCCCTACTCAAAGAAGACAGACACTTAAAAAAAACACACACAAACTAAACTTCATGATGGAAGTGACCCTGCCTGCTACATAAATGAATATATACTTACTCATGTATCACTTCCAATGGCTGAAAAATCATTAGCCTATCCAAAGCACCAAATGTTAGTCTACTCAATTTCCTACCATGGTCTATGATCTATGTCACTCTCATAGGAGAAAGTGAAAGTTCATTTATCACCTTTCTCCAGAAAATAAGATTGGAACTGTGCATACTTTTTTAGAGGCTTTCTTTTGCACTTTGTCAAATCATTTGAATTTTTTTCCAGTATGTGCTTCAGGACTTTTCTTCTTTTTAAAGACTATTTTGGGAGATGTCTAGAGCAATTATTTTATAAGTTTAAAATACTGTTTTAGTTTCCTAACAAACTACCATGCACTTGATGGCTTAAAACAACACAAACTGATTCTCCTACAGCTCTGGAGACAGATGTCCAAACGCGGTTTCCCTGGGCTGGAATCAGTGTCGGCAGACTGCGTCCCCAGGAGGCTCCAGGGGCGAGTCCTTCTCCTGGCCTGTTCCAGCCCCTATGGAGCTCCATTCCTTGCATTCCTTGGCTCGTGGCCCCTTTCTCCATCTCCCAGGTCAGCAGGGCCATGGCCTGATTTGCCATGTCACATGGCCTTCTTCTCTTCCATTCCTCGAGTCTCCCTCTGCCTTCCTTGTAGAATACTTGGGATTGCACTTAGGGCCTGCCCAGATAATCTATGCAGGACTGCAACGTCCATTTTGTCATATAAGGTAACATTCCCAAGTTCCAAGGATTAGGCCCTGGATATCTTTGGGGGCCACTTTTTCAGCCCACCACAAATGCTTTCTCTTTGTGCCCATATTGAGAAATTGGCTCACTTATTAGCAATAGAGGAAAATGGAGCTAGTTCCAAATTCTTCATTTTTCTTCATTAAACTGTCATGGAAAGTTTATGTTTAGCCTCTCTTCTGGCAATGATAGGAGATGCTAAATCAAGGCTGTAAAACTTGACAGGGGAATTCTGGCACGGCTTCATAAATCTTCCATGAAACTTCCTGCTCTCCAATTATTTTCCCTCCTCTCCACAAAGAATCCTTGTTTTCTGCTACATTCCCACTCAAACTACTTCTATGATAAACATTTTGGTTTAACCATTTAGCATAGATTTTCAAATTCTTCCCCTTAATCTTAGTTGTGCTTTCCCTTTTCTTCGAACGTTCATGTAGTCACAATAGCTTTGTGTGTCACAGCTTTCCCAAGAATGATGAGGGACCCACTTGCCCTTGTAACAATTCCTTCCAAACATAGGAAGCGTCACAAGGGGGCGCTCTCAGTCCATTGCTCTTTGTAGACAGAGCACTCCTCTCAGGTTATCTCAACCATCCTGGTAGCTTTCATCACACCCTTCTGTGCTGACAATCCCCACATCTCTCTGTGAGCTTTGGTTTCACATATTTAACTGTGGGCTAGACCAATTCATTTGACTTGCTCTCAAGAGCTTCAAATTCTACATATCCAAAATGGAACAATTTCTTTTTCCTACATAAAAATGCCTCCTCCTCCGTTATGGTGTGCCTCAGTTGCAAGTGCCACCACCGCCCCTGAGTCACTGAGGCAGGAACCTGGGGGTCATTTGGATTCCTCCTTTCTCCTTCATCTGCCAAGTGGCTACCCCATCTTTACATTTCATCCACACCACCTCTGTTCATTTGTCCTCCAAAATCATTTTCAATTCTCTTCCCCTTTTTACCACTGCCTCGCTGGATTTTCCCAGAACTTAAGAAAGTCCTCAAATATTTTCATTTTGGGAGACTTTCACTATATTGACAAGTGAAAAACAAAAAGCTAACTCAGTTATAAGCCATAAAGTATATGTTAAATACTTAGGTTGAATAATGATCTCAATGTAAGTAACACTGTACTATTCATGAGAAACTTAAGACATCAATTTTCAGACTTTGTTACAAGAAATACTAATGTAGGAACACAGGCTTAAAATTGTTTGATATTGTCTTCTTTCAAACTTGACAATGTTTGTCAGAGCCTGGATGCTAATCTCATTTGGAGAGGATATCAAGCATCCCTTTGTCAATGTGTGTCCAATACCACGGGGCTGCCTGGTAACTTCCCTCAGCCCTGCCCCTCCCTCTTGATAGGACCTGAAGTGTGATCAGCACTCTCCTCCCCGTCTCAAATCCATCCTCCTCTCCTCTCTGCCAACACTGATCCACTCAATCTTCACTCTGTCCCTCTCCACTTACAAGTCAATAAAGCACAATCTCTTTAGCACGGCATCTGCCCCTCTGTGACCAGTCCGGGGTAGCTTTGCCAGCTCATCTTCTGTCTCCTCCTCTTCCCAAACTGTAAGTTACAGGACTACAAACTGCTTGCTTTTCTGAACACACACACACACACACACACACACACACAATGCTTTTTCTTACTTCTGTGCTATTGTTCATGATGTTACCTCTGGTCCCACCATTTCTGCTCCTGCCTTGTAGGGTGTCTGCTCTGGCAAGAGTCATGACTCAAGGTAGCCTCCCTGGAAAGCCCAGCTAACGCGTAACCCTCCTCTAGGGCGGAAGTCCTCTGCTCGGCAATTGGCAGAAGGCATGTCCTTGGCCATTCCCACATTGGAAGCCTCGTGACACTGCTGTTCTTTGAGGACAGAAATTACATCTTACTTATTTTTGTGACCAGAGAGCATGAAGATTACCTCGAACAGAGTTGAAGCAAATAGATAATTATCAAATTGGACAAAATTGAGTAAACCTAAAGGAGCCGCTCTTACATCTACTGTCCACCAGGGGGCACTATTTCGTTTTAAAGAGAGACCACAAAAAATAGGAAGGCTTGCAAGGAAGGTGGTCATCATATTTGTATACTACACAAATGCACGCGTGTGTATGTGTACGTGTTCAGAGTGGAACCCTCCTCGCGGTTACCCATGTATACTAAAGCAAAATACAGATGGTCAACTTTGATATTTCCTTTGTGATCTTTACAAAAGCAGAGTAGGGAAAAAATATTATATTACTGGGCCGTTTGCAATCAATATTTCTAAATGGAAGGAACCTAGTGTCTTTTTCATTTATAGTACTATAACCTAAAGATTTTCAGGAGTACAGATAACAGGAATTTCCCCTGTTAAGATGATCCAAGTTATTCCAAACTAGAGAGACAAGGATGGAAAGTTGGCGGACTTGTAAGTACAGAGTCCCTTGCTGGGTACAAATTTAACCCTCTGAGATTCATGGATTCAAGTATAAAAACCAGATAATAATGCTTATCTGTAGATTCTGATGGAAAGATTAAACATTATGCAACCCATAATACACTGAAAATACGAGGCACGGTGAAAAAAAAAAAAGACTGAGGATGTGGTCCTGGTTTATTATTAGAGAAAGATGGAACAGGAAACATAAATTTCATCTGGCCTTAAAAGTTTGTTAAAAGATAAACTGAAGCATATTAAAAAATTTAAGAGTTTATTTGAGCAAAAATCAACTGGCATCAGGGAGCGCCAAAGCAGAAATGGTTAGGAGCATTATGCCAGCAGGAACCAGGGGAAAGACTTAAACAAAGAAAGTATAGAAGCAAAGAATGGAAATGGTTTGGCTGTTTGTGATTGGTGGTGCTGAGTGTTTTGATTTCGTAACCTTGGGGCATTGACAGGCTTAGATTTTCGTTTGTTTATACGACAGACTGCCAGAGCAGGAGAGCCACATCCAGCCTCCTCCTTTAATTAATGTTGCAAGTTCAAAGAATTCAACGTGCTTTTCTTTCAACAGGCTGCTGGGCTGGAATCTATCAACCACTTCTTTAACGTGTGAGAACTCACCTAACCTCCTTCTTCTCAGCTATAGACCTTGCAGCCATCCCTGCCTCATTGCTTGTTAGGGAGAATTTGATTTAAAATGAGCGATTGCTTTACTGGTAATGCTGGAACAAAAGTGGCAGAGGTCTGAATGTGGCAAATTATTTGTCCAAAGCTATATCTGTTCGTCCTAAAAGATGGTCCAAACCTCATATTTCAGTTTAGAATGTTGATCCCACTAATGGCTCTGGGTTCAAAAATGTCATATTTCGACTGTCTAGGGTGGGGGGAAAAAATGGACACATATGTAATACCCTTTGTAATAAAAAATAAAATTTAAAAAAATCTAAAAAAAAATGTCATATTTCGATCCTTCAATGGGGTTTAGAAATTGAACTGGATGTATAGTTTGTTCTTGTCATTTAAGGAAGCAAAACCCATTTTCCTGACCTGTGTATTTACATGACAAATGCAGCCTGAATTCCTCTGCAGGTCCTTGCTCCATTTGGGTAAAAAAATGTTTGATGACAATGTCATTGTTAGCAATAACATTTCATTTGGGAGTTCTGCCCTTCTTAAAGAGTTAGTACTTATTTCTTAAATATTGAGCAGCCATGGAAGAAACAGAAGAAACCTGGTGTCTTTAAAAGCATGATTACCTAGAAAATTTTCCCTTTTTCATCTTACTTGTTAGTCACCAGTGTACACTTGGGCATTGGCTAGTCTCAGTAAGCAGACCGCCTACCACTTTCACCAAAGCATGGGGAAGTAAATATCTGAGCAAAGAGTTTCTCCCTCAGTGAGGAGTTAATTCCTAAAATTCCACAATTAAAGGTTCATTCTTTTGACTTAACACCTCTGACCCCTGGTAAACAAGAATAAGGGCAGGTGACTCTTGAAGTCTTATCAGTTATTTGCATCTAAATATGAATGACCTTATCCGATCCCTTCTCCTTTAAGCAGGTTTGAAGGTAAAGGTGGAGGAAGCACACCTGGGTGGGAGGGGTGGGGGGGGAAGCTTGCCTGGAGTGCACTAATCCCATGATTTTCAATACCACCAACCATGTTGTGACCTTCATATTTGTTAAGATATTGACTCATATTTCATAGGTAAAATGAAGCTCAGAGGGGCCAGGTGATATAAGTGGTAGAGCTTGAAAGTCTGTATTTCCAAATCACACATAACCAGAGTTCAGACTGAGACCAAGACAAGACTGGCTGCACCAATGCCATGGTCCTGTGCTGGGGGCTGCCGGTCCTGTCACATCGCCAGGAGGCTGCCAGGTGATGGGCAGTGAAAGGAAAGGGACTCTCTAAACCAGGAACTTTTGTTAAAATGGCAGCCCCAACGTCACAGCTCTTATCCCTACTTCTAGATCTTCCTTCCTCTTCAGTCCACACATGTGAATAAGTCTAATTTAATATGTAAGACACTTGAAGGCTGCATTTTAAATTCCGGACTATCTTCCGGAAGCCATGCGCATTCTCAGATAGTATGATCACTAGGAATGAATTACTTATGAACATTTCTCCACATCCACAGATTGTTTCACATGTTATCCATCTTTGCCTTCCCCCCACTTAAAAGCGTCTACAATGATAAGAGATGCTATCCTGCCACCCTTCACAAAATGTAACACAGAAGTTAAAACTGACCGCTGCTAAGGTTCTTCCACCATTGCAGCTTGACATAACTAATAGCATCTATGAAAAGTGATGGCTCTATCCTGAAGTTGTCAGCACTCCTATCACTGTCTTGTTTGACAGGTGGTAAAACATATTTCTTCCGGTAAAGGGACAAAAGCGAATTCATCAAAATTCTCTGTAAGCAAACAATGTTTGTGAGTGCAATGCGAGGCTAGATCTCATATCTCCCCTTTAAAAATCAACCATTTTGTTGAAATTCAACAATGATACGGGGCCTGTTCAGCAATTGTGATTCATGGTGCAATTTTCTTGTTTGTCCACAAACGTGGTTTTCGAATGCGATTTCTTCAGTTGACTAATCAAAGTGTATATGTATTTTTTAAATCTTCCTTCAAGTAAAGAATTTATAGGATGTGGCAACAGTTACATTTATTTGTTCATTGGTTCAAATCATTCAATAAATAACATATCAAAAGCCTACTGTGCATAAGACACTATGAATTTACAAACATGTGGAAGGCATGGGCCTTGGCCCAAGGAGGCTTAAAAGATAGAAAATCTACCTACAAAAAACAACCATGCAAAGCAGTGTATACTAAGCAAGCGCCAACATATCCCTGCTTGCCTAAAGTCCCACCACGTTATGGTGGGAGTCAAATGTCTACGGTGGCTGGGAGACAACATAAATGAATAAAATGCCTCAGGAAACAAACACTTTAAAAGGGCAGCTGCCATCCAATCTAAGCTAATTGTTGTCATGCAAGCATAGGGGTTCAGGACAAGCCACCCCAAGATGTGCCTCGGTGGTACGTGTATTATTTTGATCAAAAATCAACTGAGACCTTAGAGCAGCGGTTCTCAACCTGTGGGTCGCCACCCCTTTGGGGGTCGAACGGCCCTTTCACAGGGGTCACCTAAGACCATCGGAAAACACATACATAATTACATTTTGTTTTTGTGTTTAATCACTATGCTTTAATTATGTTCAATTTGTAACAATGAAATTGGGGGTCACCACAACATGAGGAACTGTATTAAAGGGTCGCGGCATTGGGAAGGTTGAGAACCACTGCCTTAGAGGCTCAAGACAAAGGAATGCCCGCCCTCCCCTGACCTGCCTAGAAGAATTTAAATTAGGGTCTGGCCCGTGATAAGAGTGATCACTAGAAACGACAAAGATCATTACTGGACATGTGCTCTTCCTACAAGTGCCTCCTGAAACCTAAGGTTCCTTACGGTATCCCCAGCTCAGAATGTCATGTACAATCACTTTCCCTTTCTGTCTTGGAACCTTTTGTGTATGTGGGGTCTCTGACTCCCTCATGTAATCGAGGTTCCCATACATATGATTGTAATTAAGTTCGGCCATTTTCTCTTGTTAATCTGTTACAGGTCTTTCTGATTATTAGATTAAGCGAAAGAACCCTGAGGTAGAGGAAAGTTTCTTCCGCCCCATAGTGGGCGGCAAGCCAGCAAAGGTAAGAATTGTTGCCAAGTCAAACACCCAGATCTCTACCTACAAGGTCTGGGGAAAGCAAAGTGGTGAGAGTCCCTTTTTTTCTTTTCTAAATTTGGTTTAGCAGGAGAAAATATTTGTGAAGCTAGCTTCTTGGGCTTAGCGACCCTTGGTTATTTGGTACGAATAATCACGGGTTTTGTAAATTCTGCTTTATTCTCCGCTCTCCCTGTCTGGTGTTGCTCTTTTGCCTAATTCTATGTCCTGAGAGCTTCACCTTCATGACCAGCGGGAATATTTTCTCTGTCTCCACCATCTGGAAGGTGCACCTGTGAGGGTGCATCTGGTGGCCAGTCACACAGATGAGGGCTCCAAGCCTTGGTTAAGTTATGAAGGTGGATAGGTCCTCCTTTGTCTAGTCACACAACTCTCAGAGTATCTGTCATAAGCAGCCCCAACCCATAATGGTCCTTTGTTATCTCAACCTTCGGTGCTTGTTCATCCAGGAAAAATCTCATTCCAGTAGTTCCTGCCTGATGTCACAAGTTAGCAGGTTTGTGGCTGGAGGCATCTCACAGTTTTGTGGGAGATGAAAGCTATACATACATCCTTCCTGTCCGTGCAACAAGTGCCTTTGCTCTCTCGGTTATTTTCTTGCTTCCTTGTTTAAGCCATAAAAGGCTTATTAGGCCGAGTCCCTACTCATCAAGGCAAGATGACATAATGGAAAAACTTCTAAATTGAAAAGAAAGAAAAAAATGTTTATGTCTTTCATATTGTTATAATGGCTAGTCACTAAGATTCCCTTAATAAGATGGGAGAACAGAAGTTAAAATAAAAGTCAAAGTCCACTCACACCAATTTCTATTTGCCTTCAGTCATTTGCAGACATTGTAAAAACGAGGCCATTGGAAATACAATTGTCCTGCACTTAAGGAGAAAAATAATAGTCAAATCTTACTAAAAAAAAAAACACCTAAAAATGGTATGCTCCAAGGACTCGGCTTGTTGGAAGCTCTGAAATGGAGCCAGACAGAAACATGGGCTAAATCCCACTCACATACAGCGAGGCTCCAATG
The DNA here is from genome assembly GCF_000327345.1 of Myotis davidii. Taxonomy (NCBI): domain Eukaryota; kingdom Metazoa; phylum Chordata; class Mammalia; order Chiroptera; family Vespertilionidae; genus Myotis; species Myotis davidii. Next base: position 190,605 of record NW_006281908.1, on the reverse strand, counting down.
AAACTGCTGCCAGCTCCCGAGGAAATTACAGCCCACAAGTACAGGCGATTGTGAGAAACGTTGCAATTAGATTAGGTCATTTAAAAGTGCCCTCATAAAACGGGGACTTCCAAATCAAATAACCAGAATGAGATACCTATTTTTAAATAGTGATGAGGGTGAAACAAAGAGCAAACAGAGAGGAGAATTACAGGCAGGACTTGTTCCGGCAGAATGAAAATCGCTAGGTGGTTACTTAAAAAAGTTGATATAAATAAAATGAACATTGATGGGGTTAAAACCAAGGTTTTAATACAGCACTACCAGGACCCCTTGGCTGCCAAGGGGACCCAAAGCCTTTTTACTCAAGAGTGGGTAAATGGTCAGAAATTTCCAGGACTCCCTGGTATGAGAATGCATGAACTCTGGTACCAAAACCCAGTTGTGAAGCTTTAACTAAAAATAGATGAAAAGAATATCAAAACGTTAGTATTGATAAGATTGTGAAAATGGGAATTTTAAAATGCAGGCTACGAGGTCTGTTTGTGACTGTATGTTCCTATGTGTCGTGTGGTATTTTCTCCCTTTAGAAGACATTGTTCATTTATAAAAGAGCTCTATCAAATTGGCTTAAACAAATAAGCACTTATATGGACAATTCCCAAAAATATAACAGAAACTAACCCAAGTGCTTTTCAGAACCACATGACCTAGGAAAATATTTGATCTTAAAGCTTATTTGTGTTGGGTTTGGTTAAATAAGTATGTCTACAGAATCATCAGCATTAAATATAATACTGTTAGTCTAGGTGGGTTTATTGACCAAGTAAGTTCATGCTGTCTCTATTGCAAAATTGTCAGCAAGAAAAATAACTTGGTATAATGAAATTCCAAGAGTAATGTAAACATAATTGTGAAGAGCAAGTAAATTCAATAAAGTTAAGTAGGATAAAAAGTTTCTTTTTTAGGTAAGCTCTTTAGCAATAATTATATTGTGCATGTACTTAAATATGGTTTCTGAGATTTCTTTGGTAACTTGAAGCTTTAAAGTTTTGCTAGTTAAACCATATGACAGATAGTCATTGACTATTTAGAGCATTTCCAAATAAGATAAAGTAATTAAACATTAATTACTAAACATAGGTTTATCTACTTTTTGCTTATTATAGAGGCACTAAAGATATTAGTAAACATGTCTTGTGCCGCATTGAAAAAAATTGTGCTGTGAAGAAATATATATTTCTAGAAATTATGAAATGTGTTCATAAACTTATCACTCTAAAGAATACTGGTGTAACAGACAATTCATAAATGTTTACTTCTTAGTCTTAACTAGAAATTAAGGAGTTTAAAGCATTTTATTATATATAATTAAAACTATAAAAATGAATAACAATAGGGAAACAACTATATATACAAAAAAATAGATTACATTTTGGCTTAAAAAACAGGTATGAGACGTGGAGACATGTTTTTGTTAAGGGAAATGAAGTAATTTTGCCCTAATTATTTCTGGACAGGTAAGAGACAAGGTAAAAGGGACACTGAAAGTTTATGAAAAATAAATCTTGAAAAAGAAATTTTATGTGATCAAGCTGAATTCAAAGGTTGAAATAAGTGTAATCAAGTAAGTGAATTTAAATATCAAATAAAAGCTGATAAAAAATTAGAATTTGGTTCTTTCTATGCTAAAAAGACCAAGTTTTCTTGGACTATTGGTCTGCTATTGATAAGAATTATCATAATCGTGTCCTTAATTAAGAAAACTAAATCTCCTCAATAGTATGAACTAAGTTTTGCTAAGAATTATGTAAACTTCTGTATTTTTGAATCATTTATTGTCACTTTAGTTAAATTGATCATTAGAATTCTTTCATAATGACTTATGATCTTATTTAGTCCTACGTCCAAACCTCTTGATATATTGTAACAAACTGTGCAAAATTCAAGTTGACCTAGGGACAACTTAGGGACCCCTGGAACACCTCCGAAGATTTGTTTCCTCTCCTAGAAATTGTAAGCTAATCAGGTTTATGTAGTATGTTAAGTTGCTCAGGAAGCATGTAAAATAAGTGATAATGAATTGCGAGGGTATATTGTATGGGTAAACCATAGATGTAATTCAAATAAACAGAGCCATGGGAAACCCAAGGTGGCCATTTGGTTGTTCCAGCGCCCCATAAACCCCCATTCTTTTGTTTTTTGCATTCCTTCATCCACTCTAGTACATTTAAACTGGACTTCATTCAACCTCCATTTAGAAACGGTTATCAATATATTCTTGTTGTACATACAGAATGGGTGGGTTGACACTTCCCCTCCCCCATAGCTGATGCCCTTACAATGGCAAAAAAAAAAAAAATTGTTAAAAAAATTTTAACACTTCTGGGGGGTATAACTTCCATAATCTCTAGTGATCAAAGCACCCACTTCACTGAACAAATCATACAAGTCTTGACAAAGAACCTTTCAAACTTCTTGGAATTGTTACTATCTCTATTGCCCTGAATTCTCAGGCAAGATTGAGAGAGAAAAATTAAAAACTGGATTCAAGCAGAACAACTTTTGATTACACAGGACTGAATGTTCTGATGGAATGATTAAAATTTGTACGACCTTTTGTTTGTAACAGTGCTTGTTCTTTTTGTTTGTTTGTTTTACTGATATAAGGATTTTTTTCCTTAAGCTAGCCAGGACTTAGAATGTTTGGTAAATTATGCTTTGTAAGCAGAAGTGAAAACATTGATCTTTTTCTCCCTACCTTAACCCCCCAGAATTGGGAACTTTTTAATATTCTTATTTTTATGGCAATGTGGGTCATTTACATAATTTGAATAAAAATCTGTTTTCCTTCTCACAGGACACAACTGGAAACTGGTTATTTATCAAGGCTTTGGCTGGGATGCCATAGACTCAGATGTGACCAGACAGCTTTAAGGAATTAAAATTGACTTATGGAAGCCAATAAAACCATTGGAAATATCCACCTGTTAACTTGCTTACAGGTTCCCCAACAGTCTTTGTAGTTGAATAAAGAAGAGCACTTCCTGGCAGATGCTGAAACCTCAAGATATTTGGGGGAGCCTCGTGCAGAGAAGAACTCACCCAAATCTGTAGGAATTGCAGGCAACTTCTGATATCAAGTACTTGCCTTGGATTTTCTGGCCTTGAGAGGCCTTTCTGAAGATGTCTAATGAAAAAGGTCTAGCAAAGCAGATTTAAATGAGCCTGTATGGTTAACTATTATTCTTGTGGGACACATACAAAGAAACAGCCCAAGTTTATTGAAACCAGACTTATTTTGCAAGTAAATCAAGTCTTAATGGCTATCTTTTTATATAAAAACGGGTTATTTCAGGGAGAAATACTTGCAATAGAAACTATAATACACCTCCATGGGTATTAGATTCTAGTGCTGTTCACTGTCTGTTGAGTTGTTGTTTTTTTACTTCTTCTATGATATCTGCCTATGACTCTCCAAGGTGATATTTCCAATTTTCCCCTCATCCTTCGACTTGGAATTATTGAAAACCAAAACTGCCCTTTTCCCAAAGTCATATAAGGTAAAGGTGGACCACTTGATATAAACTTCAGAGAAATCACCACCGCAGCTCATACATGGACAATCTCCAGTCCCCATGCCTATAGCAGAAAGATTATAGGAGCCTTGACTTGAGGTAGTGGACACACAATACAACAGACAGATGTTGCATTCTAGGATTGTACACCTGAAACCTATATAATGTTATTAACCAGTGTCACTCCAATAAATTCAATAAAAAGGGAGAAAGAAAAAAGAAAGAGCACCAGTTACATTCACGTTGCAGATTGCAGACCAGGGGAGTCTACAGACTGTCACTGCCTACACTCCATCTGAAGATGCCCCAAGACATTTTCTTGACTGCCTGCCTTCAGAACCCAGAAACCGAGATCACAGTCTGCTCCAATCGTTAACCTTTTTCTTTTGTTCCCATAGTGATGCCTCTTATGAAATACCTGATTGCTTGTGCCATAGGCTTCCCTTTGAGAGCCCGCCAGCATCGCTGCCTCCTGAAAATGAGACCCAACTGAGCTAAACTTTCTCAGGACTGTGATATAAAACTATCTATCAATCCCACTTTGGGAATGAGAAACGTCCAGGGGGGTTTCAGAAAAGCCGCCCAAAGATGAACCTCAGTGGTATGTGGATTATTTTGAACTAAAGGCAACCTAGACCCTGGGGCTCAAGAAAAACTTTTGTTCCTCTTAACCATCCAGAGGAATTTTAATTAGGGGCCTTGCCCATAGTAAGAGATTATCAGAGACAACCTATCAATATGGCAGGAAAACACCACTGATTACTGAGCGTGCACTCTCCCTGCAATTACGTTCTGAAGCCTCAGGGTTCCCCACCTCATCCTCGGCTCAGGATGTCAGGGAGACCTCACTACTTTCCTTTCTGTCTTTGAACCTCTCATGTATGTGGGGTCTCTGGCTCCCTCATGTATGCAGTGTTCCCATACACATGCATATAATTAAATCTGGTTATTTTCTCTTGTTAATCTATCTCATGTCTATTTGGTTATTAGACTAGCAGAGAGGACCTTGGGGTAGAGAAAAGTATCTTCCTCCCACAAAGGCAAAATTAATTACCACATATATACTGCTTTATTAAATCATTTACATACAAAACTATTATGAATACCATTCTCTGTCATTATATTTTCTTCTAGTGTCATCTTTAATTCCTAGTTACTATTCCATTGCGTTTGTAATTTTGATGAAACCAGTTCTCTTTTGGTGGATAGTTAGGATGTTTTCAGTGTTCCCTCCATAAAGTACAAATTTTGATGGATTCAACCAAAAGAGAAGATCCAATATAAACTGCTTAAGCAACATTAAGGCTCATATGGATTATGAAGGCTCACATCACTGGTTATAATCCAGAGGTGGGGCATGGGTCAGCTAGAGTTCAATCAGAACTAAGGCTCCATTTAGCTGAGATCCTTTGGCCCTGCTTTTCTCAAAAAGTCTGCTTAATCCTTTGGCTGGTGAAAAAAAAAAATGATAGCAAGAATTCTGGGTGTCACAAACACAGCAACATCTAGAAGAACAGACCACCTCTTCTAGTGCCTCAGCAAATGTCCTCTTGTGTCTCATATATCCATTTGTGAAGGATTTTCTGTGAGGTAGGAAATCCACCAATAGGTTAGACTAGGCCAATTTTGGATTTGTTTTTTCTTTTTATGTAAAGCCAAATTGCCAACCAGAATTGCTATATCAATATATATTCTGTCTGATATCATATATGTCTGATATCATATATATTTTTCTCAGTCTGTGGCTTATCTTCTCAATCTCCCACATTTATATTTTATTATTATTATTAATATTTTATTCTATGCCCTTTTAAAACCCTTTTTTAAAAGTGGCATGTCAAATAAAATTTTTGACTGAAGGTTAAATTTCTTATTATGGCATTTAAAGATGCCATAGTTCAGCCTGACCTATGTTTCTAAAAAGCTGTAGCACATTTATACAATGGAATACTATGCTGCTGTAAAAGAAAAGAACTCTTACCATTTGCAACAGCATGAATGGGCCTGGAGGGTATTAAGTGAAATAAGCCAGTCAGAGAAAATTAAGTATCACATGATCTCGCTCATATGTGGAATCTACTGAACAAAATAAACCGATGAACAAGTATATCCAGAGACATGTAAGCATGGAACAGACATTTGAACCTCAGAGAGAAGGTGGGGGGATGGTGGGTGAGTGGGAAGAGATCAAAGAACTGGTATGCATATATGCATAACCCATGGACACAGATAATAGGGTGGTGAAAATAAATAAAAATAAATTTAAAAAATTTTAAAAGACACATCTGATAAAGGACTGTTATATATTATACAAAGAACTCTTAACACAACAATAAGGAAACAAGCTACCCTATTAAAAAGTAAGTGAAAGACTTTAACAGACACCTAACCAAAGAAGATATATGAATGGCAAGTAAGCATATGAAAAGATGTACATCATCATATGTCATTAGGAAAATTAAAATTAAAATAATAATAGACCACTACATACCTATTACAATGGCCAAGTTAAAAACACTGACAACACCAAATGCTGGCGAGGATATGAACAACTAGAATAGATATATATTACTGAGGGGAATGGGAAATGGTGTAGCCACTTTGGAGGACAGTCTGGCAGTTTCTTACAAAACTAAACATATTCTTACCTTTCAATCTAGATATCATCTTCCTTGAACCTGCACACAGATGTTTATGTCAGCTTTATTCATAAGTCCCCAAATTTGGAAGCAACAAAGATGTCCTTCAGTAGGTGAATGTATAAATAAAACTATGGTACATCCAGAGAATGGAATATTATTCAATGCTAAAAAGAAATGAGCTGGAAAGGCACAAAAAGGCATGGAGGGAACTTAAATGATTGATACTAACTGAAAGAAGCCAATCTGAAAAGGCTACATACACTATGATTCCCACTATATGAAATTCTGGAAAAGGAAAAAATATGCAGACAGTAAAAAATGTAGCGGCTGCCAGGGGTTTGCGGGTTGAGAGGAACACCAGACAGAGCGCAGAGGAGTTTTAGAGCAGTGAAAACACTCTATGGTGAATACATGTCATTATTTGTTTGTCAAAACCCACACACAGTAGAACACCGAGAGCGAACCCTGATGTCAACTATGACTTGGTATGACAGTGATGTGTGAATTTGGGTTCATCAGTCGTAACAAGTACACTGCTCTAGTGGGTCGATAATGGGGAAGGTTGTGCGTGTGTGGTGACGGGAATGTATGTGAACTCTCTGTACTCTCTGCTCAATTTTGCTATGAATTTAAAACTGCTTTAAAAAATAAAAAGTGTATATATATAAGGTGGGGCAAAAGTAGGTTTACAGTTATTCATACGGAAAAGAATACAATAAACTGTGCCTCGCCTACCCTTGCCCCACCCTCTACATACAGCTTTTGGCAAAAGAAAGTAGCCCCCGGATTAGAACATTAAACATGTGGTATGATCAAAGAAGAACTGAAAATAAGTGAAGCTGCTGAAAGAGACAGGTAGAAAGCTATCCTAATTGTCCAGACAAGAAGTAAAAAAAAAAATTCAGAATAGGATGGTGTCAATAGAGTACAACAGACTACACAGGGGAAGCAGAAAAAACAATGGGATTTACCAACTGACTGTACGCTGGCCTGTCTGGGGCGAGCTCCTACGGAATATTCATGGAATTTAAGGGAAACTGGAGCCGAATCCTTAATTTTCCGTTGGTGAGAAGTCATTGGAGCTAACCCATGTCTACCTTTCCTTCCTCGGAGCCTGTAACTTTTCATTTATATTTTCAGTCAAGCATACTGAATTATTTAGTGTATCCTAAACAATGCCACATTTTTTCAGGCCTCCATACCCTGCACCATCTGTTCCCCAAGACTGAACTACCTGCCCTGACCGAGCAAGGTAAAAAGATCAGGTGTTTGGCTGTGTGACCTTAGGCAAGTTAATTCCCTTTTTGAGCCTCATTTTCTTAACCCATAAACTTGAGTAATAAATAGAAATATACACTTTACAGTATCGGTGAGGTAATTAAGATAATACATCCAACCGAATGTCAGGAACATATTCAATGTGCAATATTTTTTTCTTCCTTCCCAGTGACCCTTAAAACAATACATACACTCACACACAGGCTGCTGCTAGCACCCTCATTTACTCTACTCAGCTCCTTTTAACAACCTGCTCTCATGTGACAGACGCCTGCAATTCTTCTTATGTTCAGCAAGTTACAAGCAGGCTGAGAGAAGAATGGCCTAACCACCATCACAAGCACGGTGACTTTACATTTCCCTTCCTGTGCTACAGTGAAAGCAAAATGGAGATTTTGTAGCCTCGTGCTATCGTAATGAAGTTCATTTTCCTAGGCCCTTGGGCAAAAATTTGGCATGTGTATCACTGCAGTAGTTTTGACATTAAAATAACATTGATTTGGCACCAGCTGGTTTGGCTCAGTGGCCAGAGTGTTGGCCTGTGGACTGAAGGGTCCCAGTTTTGATTCCAGGCAACAGCACATGCTCAGGTTGAGGGCTCAATCACCAGTAGGGGGCGTGCAGGAGGCAGCCAATCAATGATTCTCTGTCATCATTGATGTTTCTATCTCTCCCTCTGCCTTTCTCTCTGAAATCAACCAAAACATATATTTAAAAAAAATGATCTCCTTTAGCCGAAACAGGTTTGGCTCAGTGGGTAGAGCGTCGGCCTGCGGACTGAAAGGGCGCAGGTTCGATTCCGGTCAAGGGCATGTACCTGGGTTGCAGGGACATCCCCAGTAGGAGATGTGCAGGAGGCAGCTGATCGATGTCTCTCTCTCATCGATGTTTCTAACTCTCTATCTCTCTCCCTTCCTCTCTGTAAAAAATCAATAAAATATATTTTAAAAAAATGACCTCCTTTAAAAAAAAAACAACAACATTGATTTGGCTATTCTACTCTGAGCACCTTTGAGAGTGTCCTTTAAAAAAATAGATATGGCTGGTCAGTTTATAAATAAACTTATGTGTGTATACATGGAAAGCTCAAAGTTATTGTGAAAATAAAATGGCTGAGAACCTATAACTAGCTACATGTTGAATCACAGTTTATATTATGATGTTTTCATGAGGTCATTTTACTAGACAATGAGCAGCAAACCTTTCTGGGTTAGGACAGGATAAACAACACTAAGGACTCTTTCTTCCTTTCTCAATATATTTTAAGGAAGACTGCACTCAGGATGCAGAAAGTTACAAAAATACTTTTGGGGGATTTCCTGAAGGCGGTTATCGAGAACCAATTTTACTTTGAAAGGCAGCAGCATTTGGCATAGGACTACAGGAGCAACAGGACATAATGGTAGAAGCAAAAGCACATACACATTCAATAGCACTAAATATGGGCAAAGGGACAAAGACCATTGTTCCTCCTTCCCAATTCCATCTGCTTTAAAGGTAATTTGAGACATTTTATGTATAACACCTGTAGGCATCAAAGACAATAAAACAAGGATGGAAAATAGAAGATTATTCAAAATTTAATGGCTCCACTATTTTGGTCATATTCCCAAACATTCACATTTAATCAGCAGTTCTTTAAATATTTAATCACACCCTTCCCTGTGCCATTTCATTTATTGCTATTTAACTTTTTAATAAATAAATCATGTTTCAAAAAAAACCTCTAAGCACCATAGTGACTCATTTTTAGTCCACCAATATAAGAATGATCAGAAATTATGTATAAATGATCCGATGGTTTTGGTGCTATATTAAAGGAATGCTTTTGAAAAAAAAATAACTTTTCCCTTCTATAGTTATTCTGCTAAATTAAAATGAGATGATTTAAGTTTCTCTATGTGTGTATGGGGTTGAGAAGCAGCTCTGGATCTGTGGTAACCTGTCCGTGGGTCAGGGGTGGGGAACCCCAGCCCACAGGCCATACAGGGCCCAGAAATCATTTGAGTCTGGCCCTGCCAAGGCATTAGGGGTGAGTTAATTAAATGTATGACCAAATACAGCAGGCTAAATTCTAAGTCAATAATTTTGTATGGCCCGCAAATGATGTTATAAATATCCAAATGGCCCGTGGCAGAAAAAATGGTTCCCCACCCCTGCAGCAGGTGGTCTCATTCTGAGGTTGAACTTTGACTTGGTGTAAGCACATCTGCCGCTCCAAGTGTAGAGACAAGCTCTGTGCGGTCCCAGAGCTTTAGAACAGGGGTCCTCAAACTACGGCCCACGGGCCACATGCAAATACAAATATTGTATTTGTTTCCATTTTGTTTTTTTACTTCAAAATAAGATATGTGCAGTGTGCATAGGAATTTGTTCATAGTTTTTTTTTTAAACTATAGCCCGGCCCTCCAACGGTCTGAGGGACAGTGAACTGGCCCCCTGTTTAAAAAGTTTGAGGACCCCTGCTTTAGACTCACAGCAGCTGATCTGACCTCCCAGACTCCTCATTAAGGGCATGAAATTAGACTCCTCCTAAGGAGTGCCCATCTTGACACCTCCAAGGTTAAAGACTGAGAAGAGGTGATTCCCCTATCAACATCCACTAGAGCTCTCCATCTCACATCTATTTTCCCATTTGAATAAACCATTCCTGCCAGGTGACTGGCCCACCAGTGACCGCAGCCCCCAACAAGTCCATGTAAAGGCACTGTATTATGACTCAGGCACATTCTTATAATTACAGCATAAGTCAGCACACCGGTAGTTTTACTCAGTCAGGTGGCAGAGCGCCTGGAAGTCATGGATATTTTAGGATACTCCACAGAGCATTTATACATGCTTAAAATACACAAATATATTGTTTTATTCTAAATGAGTTGTGTGGGCGGGGCACAAAAATAACCTTCCTCCCACCTTCTAAGTTCTTCAAGCTTGGCTAATAACCAAGTTAACATGAGACAGATTAACAGAAGAAAATACCCAAAATTTGTTACCATGTACACGTGGGCATGCCGTAAGAATGTGCGTCCCAAAGACACGTTGGGCAGTTGAGAATCATAGGCCTATGGACAAAGGAGACCGGGTGGGGGTGGGGGAGCAGGGGTCTGGGATTTCAAAAGGAAAATAGGCAATTTACAGGTAAAGGAGAAAGAACAAACATAAAAAAGTGGTAAATAAATTCTTGCTGGGCCACCCACAGACAATGGGACTCAGAATGAAATTCACAAACAGGCTGTGCTAGATTTCTGCCTAGCACATTTAGTTTATGTTATGATGCTAAAGTGATGTTCTCTTCCTTTCAGCAAGTTTTACTATCTGAATTCCTTGAGGCAGGTAAGGGGTGTGTGTGTGTGTGTGTGTGTGTGTGTGTGTGTGTGTGTGTGGTTCTTTCTGAATCTTTTGTTTCTTAATAACTAACTTGAAATTAAAACCCCCAAAAAGCATATTTTGGGTGGCAAAATTTGGTCCCCCTCAGTTGCAGCCTCACACTGGGTGTGTGGTGGCAGACATTAAAGGTTTCAAAAAACTTATGCGAGAAAGTTTAAATTTAAGAAACACCTATACATTAATTTACTATATTATTTCCCTAAGTATAAGAATGCATTGACTCATTGTAGAATTTTATTTTGTCATGAGACACAAGTATTGCATCTTTCTCAGCCTCAAAATTAGGCCAAATATCCACTACCCAATCGAGTCTAGTTCTTCTATTTAGCATCTATATAATAAAAGCCCAAGTGACCGTTACAGCGAAATGACCAGAATGACCGGTCACCATGATGGGCACAGACCACCAGGGGGCAGACGCTCAATGCAGGAGCTGCTCCCTGGTGGTCAGTGCGCTCCCACAAGGAGAGTGCCGCTCAGCCAGAAGCGGGCTCACAGCTGGTGAGTGCAGGGGCAGTGGTGGGAGCTCTCCCACCTTCGTGGCAGTGTAAGGAGCAGTGAGCCAAGCAGTAAGGAGTGAGGGGTCCCAAACTGCAAGAAGGTGCAGGCCAGGCTGAGGGACCCCACCCCCCCGCTCCAGTGCACAAATTTCATGCACCAGGCCTCTAATTAATAAAGTAAAGTTCTAACATCCTATTCAGAGCCATTGCACAACGGTACCGATACAGAAAATGGGTGGTCGTTTAGGATAACAGAAACTTCTAAGTCTGGAGACACCCAGCCTCTTCACTTGAGTTCCTTTTAAGCCATAGAGCTTGACTGGGTTTTGAAGGAAACCTGTGTCCAGAATGAACTGGTTTGATGATTCATTCTGATTATTTGTGTGATAATTTACTTATTTTGATAATTAATTTCTAGAGCTGGTGCTGCTGCTGCTGCTGTTGTTGTTGTTATTATTATTATTATTATTGGGACAAAGTGCATCCTTCTCCATTAATGACTTCATTTTTAAATGAATCTAGATTCCCTTTCCCTCAAAGATCTTTTAGAAATATTAACCATGTGATTAAGTATGATTAAGCAACAGCACCTGCACTGATCTTTAGATCTCCTTAATGGGGTATATTTCAGCTCTTACCAATAGAATGAGATCACTTCATAAGTACCCTCTGTCTTCAATAAGACTTTTTAAAAAGAATGTTTAAAAGCACTCTTGAACTATTCATTTCATTGAAAAAAAAAAGGTATAGCTGTACCTCATTTTTAGGTATGAGCTGAATGAGGAATATTATGAACCAAATTTGGGATAATATTATCTTCTTGTTAGGCAAATTAGCTTTGCGGTTAAAGATGAGAATGCTTTTACCTCAAGACTGGCATTGGTTTTTTTAAAAATTATTGTAAACACGTGGATAATTGCCGTAACCACCCCCGACCTGTTGGGAAGCTGAGCTTCTCCCAGGTCTCTGCCCTGTCTCTCTGGCCACCCTGGCCTCACGCATGCGTGGAGGAGGAGAGTCTGCCACGTGATCATTGCTGGGCTTGCAAAGTCTTCTCCAAGTGTGGTCCCGAGCACCTGCTTCAAAATCAGTTGAGGGAGCTTGCCGAAAATGTCAAGTATTGAACTCAACCCAGTCTCTCAGGGTGGTGCCCAGAAATCTACATTTGGCAAGGTTCTGAAATCATCCTCATGAGTATTCACTCGAGAACAAGAAAAAAAAAAGTAGCATGATATTACAGCCCAGAGATACCCTAGTTCTCTAAATGTGGTGTCTAGTGGTCCTTAGTCTAGCTTGGTCTGAAAAGAAATTTAAAAGAAAAAGGTTTATATTTCCTTCTGTGGCTTTAGAAATTAACTCAATAGAAACCATGTCTTCACAGTAGATTTAAATCTAGCATTTTGAACACTGATCTATTTGAGCTTTAGGACTTTTATGCTCCTATTTAAAACTGACTTCAATTTGATTGCAGCAAAAACAATCCATGAAAGCATTTAATGTCCGAACATATCATTAAGTCAGTTGGGTAACAGTATAGCCAATAGGAACATCTGGGAACCACGCTTTGTTGCAAGTCAGATTTTAAATGTGTTGCCATTGGCATCAAGAAACTGGTTTTATGCTGCTCTAGGAGGCATGAGAAAAATGTGGGTAGAAAGGATGCCTTAGTGGTGGTAAAGGATTCTATGCCTGCTTTATAGCTCTCGGTATAATTACTTGATTATTTGTAGGGAGTTAAATTACCTTCGCTTAGCAACCATTTTTCCTGCGTGGTCATTTTCATGTTAACATGCAGCTGGTTAAATATTTAACAACCAGTAAAAAATAAACACTTGATACAGTGAGATTGTAGCCCAAATAAATTAGAGAGAGGGCATGAGGGAATGAGAAAGATAATGAATGGGCTGGGCAACTCATTTGACAGTTGGCTAAGAAATCTGCTCTCTAGCCCCAAATCTGAAACAGCACTATGTCAAAAGGAAGCTGAGGGAGATGGAAGAAACACTGGACTACAAGACATGACACCATCAGTCCCTTAATTCTATTCTTCTATTATTTGTGTGAATGGATAAATATTTTAAGTATACTTTTATTGACTTCAGAGAGGAAGGGAGAGGGAGAATGCGATAGAAACATCAATGATGAGAGAGAATCATTGATCAGCTGCCTCTTGCATGCCTCCCACTGGGGATCAAGTCCGCAACCGGAGCATGTGCCCTGACTGGGAATCAAATCATGACCTCCTGATTCGTAGGTCGATGTTCAACCACTGAGCCACACCAGCAGGGCTGGATTAATATTTTGTCTCTAATCCACTGTTTCCTACTCTATAACATAAAGGAATTAAACTGAACTATCTCAAGGATTTCTTTAACTTGTAACATGCTAGTACTAAATACAGAAAATGTTATCTAACTTCGGAAAAAAGTCAAATACATCACATGGATAAATTAATTTAATTGTAATTTATTTGTAGTAATATGGAGCAGTGGTTCAGAACTTTTTATAGATTGAAAGCTCTTTTGTTAAAGAAAACCCTATGCACACATTTTTACTTTGGTTATAGATTGATTAAAAACAATATTAAATTTTAATAGTCATCCAGAAATACAGTTAACTTTTTATTTTATTAATCATAGAAGCATCTACATAATCCTGAAAAATAGCATCCATGGACATAAAATAGAAATGATTCAATGTAAAAGCAATTCCGAGTTTATATAAAGCTTCTTGGATCCCTTGCAGTATCTCCAAAAATAATTCCAAAAATATTTGGGGAAATACCAAAATAGAATATGAACAGACAAACTTGAGCATCCTGAAATAAAAGCTAGATCTTTTTCATCTAAACAAGATATCAAAAGTTGGAAAGCTTTTACACATAATGGTCAAGGAAGTCTTTCGGAGGAGGTGATATTTTATGCTGAAATGAAAGAACAGAAAGAACTAGACACACAGAACTGGGGGAAGAGCATTCAGAAGACAGACTGTGCTTTTGAAGTAGAGTCTGCTGTGCTAGCAATGGAACAAGCAGATGGCATGACTTTAGAGAGATTAGATGAGGGTGTAAGGCAGATTCTTATAGTTTATCACAGCGCGTGGATTAAGACTAAGTAGGGGAGAAATGAAAACTTTTAAGCAAGGTAGTGACATAATGCAGCTACATTTTGAGAAAAAAATCACTTCTGCTACATGGGTTAATGGAAGGGAATGGGGAGAGAGAGAAAATGAAAAGACAACTAAAGAGACTCATGCAGAAGTCCAAGTAAAAGATGATGATGGTCTGCAACAAAGGCGAAGACAGTCAAGATAGAAAGAAGTGGAAGAATGAGAGAGCATTTGGAATTAACAAGGCCTGACGATGGGATGAATGCTTGGGATAAGAGAAACTGGGCAACCAAAAATTACTCCTAGTTTTCTGCATCTGTTACTGGGTGACTGATAATCCTTTTGAGATGTGGAAGACTGTGAATGAGGAAATTAGTGGAGTTAAGGAAAATACATGAATTATACTCGACAGTTTTCTAAAAAATTGCTCATGCAACTTATTACCAGGGATAAAAGAGGATGAGCAGGGAACACTAGGAGAATTTAACTGAGTGTCATATATATATTCAGGTTAAAGGCATCCTAATAGATCTCTAAGATTACAATTATCTTGGACACGTAAGCCTTTTAGTGTAAACCCTCTTCCCACAGTTTATTAGCAGACCTTCAACCTTAACTGTCGATACCGGCTTGATTCTTGTCCTTTCACTTACAGCCTATGTTCCAGTGGGGACTTTGTTGTGGTTACTGTTAGCACTGAGCTCTGAAACAGTGTGCTGGAACAGGGAGTGGCAGGAGGCTGCTTATTAACTAGTTATGACAGTATCTACCCACCCTGTGACTTCACTTCTGCTTTAATGGAAGGAAGGGCAAGTGGGTGGATATTGTCTGCCTAAAAAAAACATGAGACTAAATTATTATTCTAAACCTAGCATACGCTAGAAAAATGAGAGACATTAACATTTTCCATGTTATTATAAAAATTTGCAATATACACAAGCAAAATTGAAAAAAATAATTGTAGTGAACACCTACATACCCACACCTAGATTCTATCAGTAATATTTTAGGAAAGGTACTTTATATTGGATCTTTCCTTGTATCCATCTTTCTATCCATCCATTAATTCACCTTAATTTTTCATGCATTTCAAAGTAAATTATGAACAGTACACTTCCCACCATATGTACTTCAACATGCATATCATTAAATAAATATGGTTAGCTTTTTCTTTGGATAAAAATTATATATGTAATGTATAATTTGTAAGTGTATGTTCGCTGAATTTTTGACAAATCTATACAATAGTGTAACCCAAACCTGTCAAAATAAAGATTACCATCATCCCAGAGAAATTTCCCAAACTCCTTCCCATTCAATCTTTATTTCCACCTCACCAGAAGCAACTACTGTTCTGATTTATTTTCAGTCTAGAACTTAATAGAAATGAATTCACACAGTATATACTCTTTTGTGTCTGTTTTTAAACTCAACATGTTTTGAAATTTATCCATATTTTGTGCATATTGGTATTTCATTCCTTTTTATTGATGAGTAGTATTCAAATGTATGGCTATACCATGTTTGTTTAACTTCTCTCCTATTGAAAGATAGCTAAACTATTCCAGTTTTTGCTATTCTGAATAAAACTACTGTGAACTTTCTTAAATAAGTCTTTTGTGGACATATATTTTTATTCTCTTGGGTAAATACCCAATATTAAAATTACAGTAGAGCTCCATTTGCTCCACAATCTTACCAACATTTGGTTTATCCGTTTTTAAAATTCTTGACATCTCAGTGAGTGTATAATGGTATTTTGCTGTGGTTTTAGTTTGAATTTAAAATGATGACTAATGAAGTTGATCATTTTTGTCGTGTTTATTCCCCTTCCTGTAATTTCTTTTAATGAAGTATCTGTCTAAATATTTTGCCTATTTGTTAGCGGGATGGTTTGTGTTTTTATCACTGAGTTGTAAGAGTTCTTTATACATCTTCAAAGTCAGTCCTTTGTCAGATGCATGTCTTGCAAATATTTTTACTAGCCTGTGATTATTTATTTTCCTAATAGCTGCAAGTAATCAGAAGTGTTACATTTCAATGAAGCCTAATTTCATTTTTTTCTTTTATTGTTATTGCTTTCTATGACACAAGTAATCTTTGTTTACCACTGAATCGAAAAGATCCCTCTATGTATTCCTCCAAAAGCCCTATAGCTTTAGCTATAGGGTCATAAGTATATAATTTATTTTTTATTCATGTTTGGTTTTAGAGAAAGACAAATATCAAGGTTCTTTCCTTTTTTAATGGTACCATTTGCTGAAAAGACTTTTCCTTCCCCAAGCAAGCAATTACCTTCCCATTCTACAATATTCACCTTGAATTGTTCTTCTTTAAAATAGCATTTTTTTTTTGCAAACTTTATATGCTTATTTTTTTAAATGTAAAACACACACTATTTACACTGTGTCAATAATATAAGACCTGCCTCATCCTCCCCGGAAAAAGCCAGTCATAACAGACCAGTTGAGTCTGGCTCATGGTTGTCATTTCCCTCTAATAGACAAAGGCTTCTATTACACAGAATAAGACAAGTCTACTCAGTCTGATGATTCAGAGATCCAGGGAAATGATTCACATGGCACTTCTTTAGTGCTGCTTACTAGCTGTGGTCTGTGGCTCATCTCCTTCCACTCCCTGACAGACAGACACCCTGCCCTCACAATTCTGAAATACTTGTTCCCAGAAAAGTCTAGGCTTTTCTCACTTCCAGGGATCTGCCTATGGTATTCTCTATGCCATTAATGCCCTCATCCTGATATCTGAGGAACTCTATTCATATCAGAGGAAGCTCTTCTCGATCTCTTCATAAATGTTATATATTCCTCCTAGATGCTCTCATGGCACATTGGTCATAAATGTATTATAAAACGTATCCATATTACTCTAATTATTCATCCTATATTTGTCTCTCCTCCTCACACACGGTATCCTTAACATGAGATTCTGGAAAGCATAAATCTCGCCTATCTTTCTTTGCACGTAGTAAGTTAAAATCATGAACATAACAACAGATTTGTCGGACAAGAGAATTTGAACTTTATGTTAAGCGAAGTAAGCCAGTTAGAGAAAGACAAATATCACATGATATCACTTGTAAGTGGAATCTTAAGAACAAAATTAATTGATGAACAAAATAGGGCCAGAGGTATGCAAGCAGGGAGCAGAATAACAGACCTGGGTGGGTGGGCAGGAAGAGATTAACCAAAGAACATATATGCATATATGCACGAACCATGGATACAGACAATAGCATGGGGAAAACCTAGGGTGGGGTCAGAGTTGGGTGGAAGAGGGCAAAAAGGGAGAAAATGAGAGATAACTGTATTTACAAGTTCTCACATCTGGACCATTCAGTTTAGAAACTTTAATCCTGTTCTTATATCATGGAATGGAGAAAAACAACTCCCATGAAAGAACAACACACAACATTTGCAATTTTACATAGTGCATATTCTGAAATTTTCTTATATATGGAAATTGGAATAATGATTGTAGTGGAAAATTTGAAGTACACCTTCTCAAACAAGTATTTTATGTGTAGCCTACTGTTTTTCAAAGTAAGCCTCTTCTAGCATGCTATTAATATGTAGATGAAATCTCAAATCTGCTATGTACTAGCCGTGTGACAGGATCAGTAAGGACAGGCTGGGTTTTGCTGCAGTAACAGTGACCTTGAAAATCACAGTGGTCTCCCTCACATTGCAAGCCTCATCATGAATCAGCCCCAGCCCTACTTTACATTGCCATCACTCTGGAATCAGGGTAGGGGAGCGGCCTGTACTTGGAATACTGCCAATGGCTGAGATGAAAGGAAAAGACACATGGCAAACCATACCTTGATTCTTCCTGGGAATGTCACCTACGTTACTAATGGCCACTTCTGAGTTCACAGAGCAGAATGCATAATCTTCAATTAGGGAGAAAATTTGGACCACAGTGTTTGGCAGAAGTAATCCGCCAAGCGGCAGCAGGGCTCTGTGGCACCATTTCTTTGTCTGAAACATCACCGATGCCCAACAGTGGAGAGCCGCGCGCATGGCAGAACCCTGTGCTCTGTCAGGTGTCTGCTCACTCAGACACTGTTTGCTCCCTCGCTGTTAGCCCTGCTGGCTGTCCTCCCAGGCAAAGGAAATGCTGCTACTGCTGGCTTTCTCCCCTCCCCAGGCCCAGCTGTGAGCTCCTGGCTGCAGGGCTGCGCTGTGGGTCATCTCCACTTTCCTGCCTTCTTCTCTCCCCTTTTATTTCTGTTGCTCACTTTTAGGTGTTTCAATGCAGGCCCCTCAGGCATGCGTCTGTATTGAGCAGGGATTTCTCTGTTGAATTGTAGTTGGTTAACTTGTTGAAATTTCAGGGGGAGAGGCCAAAGTGTTTTCTCACGCCACCATCCCTCTGACTTGTTTCAATACTAAGAGAGAAGTATCAAAGTCTTCAAGCCGTATTGTGAATTTGTCTATTTCTTATTTCAGTTCTATCAGATTTTGCTTCATGTATTTTAAAGTTGCTGGTTTTTTTTAAGACCCTAAACATTCAGAATCATTAGGTCTTCTTGGTGAACTGACCCTTTTATCCCTGTGTAATGTCCCTCTTACTTCTTGGCAGTTTTCCTTGCTCTGCAGCCTATTGTGTCTAATATGAATATATCCCTTTTACCCTTCTTTCGCTTGACTTTTGAAGTGAATCTTTCTTCATCCTTTTACTTTTAACACATATAACCAGCTAAAAATCCAATGGAGAATGTTGGTTCGTTGTAGCTCTTCCAGTAGAATGTTTAGGTTCTCTGCATATTTTGACTCACCTTCTGTGGATCGTAGTTCATATCAGTGCACTATCCAAAGCCTTCACCATGCCACTGACACCTTTTCTGCGTGCTCACCACCCAGTGGCTAGACTGGAACCTGGCGTGGGCTGCAGTCTATCCCATAGTTCAATTCTCAAAGCATCTGTTCTGCTGTTAAGCATCGGTTCGACCTCTGGCTCAGGGGCAAGATCAAGAGCTCGTATGCATTTTCTGGTATCCTTTTCTCAGGCCATCTCCTCCATTCCATCTCTCCAGCTCTCCTCACCACTCAGAGGTCCTCCTTTCTGGCCTTCTGCCTACAGGGTCACAGCTTGAGTTTCCCTGCTCTACTACACACTCCACATGACTGGATTGGCCTCTGCTGTCCGGCTCTTTGAAAGACTGCAAGAGGTACTGATAAGCTTCAAAGCTTTGAATCTGTTGAAATTTTAGACTAATTTTTGTAAAAATAGTCAGATACCCAGATACCAATTTTTCTTTTGTCTTCTTTCCTTTTTTCTTTTCTTTTCTTCTCTCCTCCGCCTCTTCCTCCCCGCTATCTTCACTTTCATTTGGCTTTTGAATTGCACTTCTATCCTCCTCCTCCTCCTCCTTTTTCGGATGAGTGTTTCTCTCAGATTATCATCAACTTCACGTCACCAGTGAATCAAAGAGCATTAAACACCTTCTATCAGAGGCAACACAGAACGGAAGCAGGAGCATAGACAGAGAGACTTTATTTCCCTGGACCCAACTGCCCATGCAGCTTTTGACAAGTTATAGGCTTTCATTTTCTCTTTTGGAAGCATTGAAAATGCCTGATTCTGTGTTTCTGGAACTTTCCCTATT
This sequence comes from Myotis davidii, assembly GCF_000327345.1. Taxonomy (NCBI): domain Eukaryota; kingdom Metazoa; phylum Chordata; class Mammalia; order Chiroptera; family Vespertilionidae; genus Myotis; species Myotis davidii. The sequence goes on along the minus strand of NW_006281908.1, from coordinate 170,504 downwards.
TTCAGTCTTCTCTTTCCAAATTAGGACCAAATTATAGCCCATTACTACCAAGATTTTTGCTTATTTTTTAAAATTTTATTCCTACCTCACAAGCAAGATATCAAGCTAACCATCCTTGTTCACCAATCAACCTCAGTTCTATTGAGGCTGTTAAAGTCACTCCGACTTTTATATCCATGCTTCATGGTCTCCCACTCAATTCTACTCCAACTGCCACTTAGGTATTTATTAAATGTTACCAGAGTTAGCTCCCTTTTCTCACTATATCAGACTGACATTTCTCTCCTGGCCCAGTCATTATTACCTATCTATTATCTATCTCCTGTGACCATTGTCTGACTATGTCTTAAATTGCTTTCTCAAACCAAGTTCTTCGAGAAAAAAATACTTCAACACCCAACTGGATAGCCTCTCACCTTTTCTCAAAAAGTAAACAGCGATGATTTGTGTGCCCTATAACTGAAGAAGCCACCCTCTGAGTACCAGAACCGGTCCTAAATCAAAAGGGTTAAGTGAGAGATTTGCCCTCAGTTGCCTGCTGCACTCTGCCTCTCCTTGCAGTTCCTTTTTCTGTCCTCTCAGCATTTAGCTCTAGTTATTGAACTGGCCAAAAGCCCCAGACCTGCCTGCTCTCTTGTATAAAAGGGGAAATTGTTAGGATAAATGAAATCATACGGAATTGTTAAAAAGTCATACTCCTTCAGGGAACATTCACATTTTAAATAGCCTTGTCAAGACAAGTTATTCCTTTATCTTAATTCTGGATTTCCTGGCATGCTGATACTTGCAAAGAGGACCTAGTATGAGTCAGAGGCACCCCTAAAATTAAACAAAAGAAACTTTCAGCTAATGTAAAGGATTGCAAGTGAGAAGAGTATTTTATATTGTTGGACTGTAGAGTGTTGGGGTGTCCTGTATTACTGTGTGAGAAAAATATTGTGCACATTTTGTTGTCCACAATATTCTAAGCTTCAAAGCACTTATAAAATAAAATAGTTACAAAATTAGGTGGATAAAATGAGTGAAAGAAATTTATTATATTTTCTTAAAATGTATCTCTGATTGACCTAATCAAACAGAATGTACAAAAAGTCCTCACAAGCTATGGGTAGTAATAATATAATGATCTGCAAGGATTTGTAAAGCACTTCCTGCTCTTCAGTCATATCAATAGCCTTCACGGTGTATAGAGAAGATCCATGTCACTAACAAAATACCTATTATATATGAGTGTCATGTAATTTTTTTAAGCAAAAGAGAAGTGAAGTTTATTATGGCAAAAGTAACAAAGCTCTTGGCATGTGAGATGGGTCCCAAAAAGGGTTGCCTGAGTGCCATGTATTTTAACTTAAACTGTGGAAACTATACCACCAAGTGTTTTATGTAGAACAACAGACTCACAACGGTTTCTAAGAAAAGGGGACACATGGCTATATAAGTTTAAGAAAAGCTATAAATTATTTTTCCTCTTGGAAATTTAAAATGTATTTGACCATAGAAAAGGCTCTGAGTGGCTCTGCAGTAAAGAAATCTAACTTTTTTTGGCAAAACTTCCTCCAAATTGATGAAACTACTGGGCACTTCATTTCACAGAGTGCCCACTACCACTGTGATCCTGTACACATACTGCATAGCCTATTGTGGGAAGCATTCTCGCTAGACTCCTGTCCATGGGAAGGGATAGAGCCAGTACTTCTGCAAATCCTCCAGTTCATGGGCAGGGCTGTAGCGCACCATTTCTATCCTAAAATGCACAAATGTTGCTGCTTATGGAAACAGGCACTGGCACACTTGGTTGAATTGTTTTTCCTGTTCCTGTGGGGAGTACGTGGTAGATCCATTCATGTTTTCAATCCCAAATTCCTTCCACAGAATTAGGCCTTAAACTCTGCGTTTAGCCCAAACTTCTTTGTTTCAAAAACACAGTTTTTAAAACTTCATTACTTTTTCTTTATATCTATCACCAGGATTAGCAGAGGATAATTTGGGGAAAGTTTTCTATCTCTGACACTCTCCCTCCCTCCTCCTTATACTAGTACATACATACATATGTACAATTTTTTCGTGGTTTGGTTTGTTTTTGTATTCTGTTGAGTATTATAGCATAGAGTAAATTGTATCCAAGGTAGTACATGCACATAACCAGAAAAAAAATCATGTAAGCAAAGATATATAACCAGCCTTATTTTTTAACCCATAATGACCTACCCCCACAAAGCAGAGAGTTGGGAGAAATGTTGGTGTGATAGTTGAGGTGGTTTTGAAGTAAAACAGAATTGGCTGAAT
>NW_006281908.1:165400-168037 GCF_000327345.1 Myotis davidii | reverse complement strand
TTCAAAATCAACAATCATTTTCTGTGCAAAGATACTTCGATGCCAGTGGTGTACTTATTCCTATTTAAGGCAGCACTCAGTAAGTATTTGGGCAAATAAATGAATATTAGATAAAATTACCAATAGTATGAAGAGCAGGGATTTATAGTAATGACTGGCAAGTAAAGAAAAAAAGAAATCACACCCATATACCCATTTTTCTAATACAACATTTTCCTTTTAATATCCCCTATTTGACCTCTCATATACTCTATACATGCATGACCTGAAACAAAACAAAGTGTGAATGAAACATAATGGTAAAAAATCCTCATGTTTAATCTCCCTTTGTTCAACTTCCCTGTCCCATGGTGGTGAAATGGGACAGAATCTCTCTGATGCAATGTCTCACAAATAGAAATACAATACTTACTGCACTGTCATCTCTCTCTGTCTTACACACACACACACACACACACACACACACACAAAGCCAGAGTACAGTAGATAGTGTTTCGTGTGACTGAAATCAAACAAAACACAAATAATGTCTGGATTACTATGACAACAGAGTCAATGCCACAATTTCTGGGAAGCTCTGGCAGCTGCCTTCAATTTTAAGTATTTGCTCTGCTACCTTATATCCTGTTAGCAGCTCTGCACGCCTCAAAATGTGTGTCTTGGCCAATTAAAGAAGTTTCCTTAGGCTGTGTGCTTCGAAGCCTGCGGAAACAAGGCCAGAGCCAATAAGTGAAGCCCAGGGCTGAGCCACTTCATAAACCCCACTCACGGAGAACCTAGGTGGTCTTCTCGTGCCCCCATAGGCTATGGGCAAGCTGCAGTAGCGGGGCAGTGCTGTGTTCTTGTAAATTAATTACCGCAGGATTCCTCATTTCAGGGGAGGGTGTAGGTTTTACGTGTTATCATTTTTTCTTCTTTCACAGACATTGCCAAAGAATTAAAATGGAAAATGGAAAGATATGAGTATTTTGATATCAGGTCACACTGAAGAGTCTTTTAACATTACTTGATAGGTTATTGATACCATTCATATAATAGTTTTCCAAAGTATAAAATCAAAATTGTACAACTTGAGTGAGTTGTAAAAAGAATAAGTTGATAGTGATAAACTTAAATTTACAATATTATTGCCTGTAGAGTTTGATGTTCATACGCAATCAACTAACAATCTACTGGAACACTCTTTGAGCCCTAAATAGAGAGAATTATATTCTTTGACTTAAATTCTGGTAGCATGTCTTCTCTCCTGAGTGGAGGCAAATAGGATACTCAATTTACATACTTTACTGCCCAGGTCAGTTCTAGACGCTCTAGGAGATAAAAACAAACAAACAAATATCTGACACATGTGCCATCCAAGAAGTTGGTGAGAGAATTCAGAGATATGAAAGAATTAGAATGCTCTAGAGAAAATATAGAACTAATGATATCAAATATCTTGCCCTCATCTAGGCACTATTGTTAGTCACATTTCCCCCCCAAACCAACTAAACCCTCATTTACTCTGGGAAGCCTTCCCTGAATTTTCTAGCCCGTATCTAGCCACATTTTTGTCTTATTTCATATCTTTGGATTTTAAAATGTGTTAACAACTAAGTCGCTTTCCCATCTCGATGGTAAGTCTCTTGGTCAGGAACCATACATGATTTTTCTTACATCTTCAAATCCAGTTGCTTTGTTTTGCACAAAGGATGTACCACTGAATTTTTACCTAATTATCATAAAAATAATGACAAATTATTACTGAAATATGAGTTCACATAATGGAACAACCATAGAGGTAAATATATTTATATGAGGTTATTATGTTGCAGGCACAATGGTAACGGTGACTCTGAGTTCCTTAAGCACAAGCGTTGGTCTTTTTCATGCTTATTCCTTGTTTCTGTCCTACCATGATGCCTGACACAGTAGAAATGGCAATGTCTGACTCAGCAAGGGAAGTTGGAAAGACAACATTGAAAGGAGGGAGGAATGAATCTGGGTATTGAAGAATGGACACAAATATGAAAAAAAAGTCAGGAATTCTAGACAAGATGGACATTATCAGCAAAGGCAGATGGTTAAAGCTGGCAGTGTGGGAGCCTCTGTGTGTGTGAAACTATGTGGAAGCTATTCTAACTGCAATGAGAAATTTTCTTTATGATGACTTGGCACATCTGTAGAATAGGTAAGATATTTTTCATGCTGCGGAGATCAGAATAGTTTAGAACTCGAGCCAGAAATAATGGAGCCATTATAGGATCTTAAGAGGATGAAAAGCATTTTCTTTTTTTTTTAGGCAAACTACTTGGAAACAGTATTATGCAAGGTGGAGGAGAAAGGAAACAGTAAAGAAGGGAAATCAGTTTTGATCTAATTGTGATCATGTAATCATGAGGTGATGAGCCTGATCACCAGATAGAAAATCTTTTTTTTTAAAAGTCAGTGGGGTTTGGGAGAACCAAGATGGCGGCATAGGTTAACGCCGGAGTTTGCTGCCTCGAACAACCATTTCAAAAGTGAAACTAAAAGACGGAACGGACATCACCCAGACCCACAGGAACGCTAGCTGAGTGGAAGTCCTACAACTAGGAGGAAAGAGAAACGCATACGGACACTCAGAGGAGGCGCAGTGCTGAAGTCAAATTCTGAGGT
>NW_006281908.1:156854-164374 GCF_000327345.1 Myotis davidii | reverse complement strand
TAAAAAGTCAAAGATACAAATTATGAACAACAAACATGCATCTATCAACAAGTGAATCTAAGAATCAAGTGAATAAATAATCTGGAGATCATAATAGAATCAGGGACATAGAAAGGGAATGGACTGACTATTCTTGGGGGGGCAGAAAGGGGTGTGGAAGATGTGGGAAGAGACTGGACAAAAATCGTGCACGTATGGATGAGGACAGTGGGTGGGGAGTGAGGGCGGACGGTGGGGCGGGAACTGGGAGGAGGGGAGTTATGGGGGGAAAAAGAGGACCAAATGTAATAATCTGAACAATAAAGATTTAAATTAAAAAAAATAAATAAATAAAAGTCAGTGGGGTTTAATGATTAATTGACTGTAAGAGTAAAAGGGACAGAGACAGAGTAAATATCCCCAAACTCCTAAATGTGTGAGAGAGGTTGAGCTCATAAATTGTGGTGCCATAAATTAAAATAAGGAAGTACAGAAAGTAATTGGTTTAAGGAAAATGACAATTTAATTTTGTACATGATAATTTTACATAGCATGAGGTTGTAGAAAGAACATATTATTATTTTAAAATATTTTTTATTAATTTCAGAGTAGAAGGGAGAGAGAGAGATAGAAACATCAATGATGAGAGAGAATCATCCATTGGCTGCCTCTTACATGCCCCCAACTGGGGATTGAGCCCACAACTTGGGCATGTGCCCTGACCAGGAATCTAACCAGTGACCTCTTGGTTCTGGGTTGATGCTCAACCACTGAGCCACACCCAGCTAGGCTGCCAGAACATATTATTAATGATAGAATAAGCGTAGCCTCTAGTTCTGTGCAGAGCAGGACAAAGGTATTTGGAGGTTCAATATTTTTATTAAATCAATTGACATATTTGGTATTTATGTTTCCTAAAATATTAAAAGGGCACATAAATTCCTGCTATAATTATCACACTATGTGCATAAAATAAGATGGTGATTGCTAGAACTGTTATTGTCAAATCTTTTTTATAAGTTATAAATCAGAAACCAGGGGCAAAGGTATACATTTTTGCCTGATGCATAAAAAGGTAGTTTTTTTCCTCTTTTTTAGGCTCTTACAGAAGGTTGCTCTCCAATATTCACTTTCAAAGGAATAAAAAATAATAAAACTATAGAGAACACAGGATTTATTTTCGGGGGGTGAGGGGGACAGAAACCCTAGGAGAGGCTGAGCTTTCTCCTGTCAACCTATTACCTCTTTTTTCCTAACTACAAAATAAGAACAAGACATCCCCTAACCATGTAACATACCTGTGCTACAAGCTTCAGCAAACATGAGAATAGGGATGCTTAACAGGTAGAAGAGGGAGAAAGTGATGCTGGCCTATGAGGACATATGGCTTTCTAAATTATAGCAGATCTACAAGGAGCTAGCTAGAACCAAGGACCAAGGAGAAGGAAGGAGCCTGGTCACAGGGAATTTTTATTAAAAGGGGAGAAAGCACTCAATAATGATTAAGTGCATGGACTCTGGAATCAGAGAGAAAAGTGTTCATCTTGAGATAAAACATGGCTCCTAGCTGTGGTGGCCACAGGAAAACTACTGAATTTAGCTAAGCCCACAAATTGTAACATGGGTACCATAAGAGAATGTACCTTCTCTAATTGTAGAAAGTAAGTACTCAATAAATGCTAGCTAACATTATTTAAAAGGAAACACTGTGAAATCTACTTTACTCAGCATGAGAACACCACTAATTTCTAGCCTCTAAATATAGGTAGTTTTTTTCCTCTCACAGGATGGGGGAGGCAAGGTAAGGAAGGGGAGGAAAGGTAAGAAAGGAGATGAGACAAGACAGCAGCAAGGATAGGTAAAGAAGGAGAAATGTGATAAAAATGAGAAAATGTGGGAGAAAAGTGACAGGAAACATTCAAAAGAACAGTGGTAAAAGAGAAATAGGAAAGGATTCTTAAAATTAATACTTATAATTTGAAATTTTCATATATAATTTCTTTGTTATTTAAATAGAAGCAGGACCAAGTAAAATACAATTCTGAATGAAACTGGGAACAAATGTTAATGAAAAGCTTAATTGGGGAGTGGGGGATAAGGGCGGAAAGGGCCTGGGTGTTGCCATATGAGAATTGATTAACAGGGTGAAATATGACTTCATCTCATTCTTTCCTATGCCTTCTTTTTTCGTATTTCTATAGCTATATAAAAATGCTTGTTTAAATAATGTGCATTGCAAGCCTTCTTAGTCAAATATGGTTTGCCCTTTATACATTATTTTAAATAAAGTACACTTATATAATTAGGAATGGTATATAGTACAAAGTAAAGATATTATATTACACCAGGAAACTTAAGTTCTATAAAACAGAGGCCACATTCCAGCAAACTAAAAAATCTTTCTTTATAATCCCTATTCAGACACAATTTAGAATGAGGTAATGCCAGGTTATATGTCAACTAAACCATTCTTTCAATGAATCGCTGACCCAAATGCCTAAAGAATCTGTCTGAAGTTAATGGCATGTTGCAGAAATGAATACACTCTGTGGTCTATTTATTACAGATTACTACAGTTCTCACACAGGAACCAAAAATAATTTAAGTTACATTATGCTCAGAAAATAAATATTAATGAATGATGACGGTTCACTGAGTTAGGACTTAATTCAATTTTCTTGTGAGCTGAGAATATCTTCATACAGATTGAGATTTACACCTTTAGTGACCAGAGACTTTTGCAAACTTTTAATGTGTAAGACATGAACATCCAGGGTTGGCCAGAGGGAAACTGTGTGGTACCTGTGTTATATTTGATGACTCATCACCTCTCAACCCTCTCTACATCCCACACACCCAGAGGTACTGACCCAGTATGTATTGTGGACACCAGCATTTTTTTTTTTTTAGTTTTTTTAAAGATTAAACAACATACTGGCAATATTTCTCATTTTACTGGTAAGTAAAGTACTGTTAGTATTTCTATCATTGGTTGCAGGGTTGTCCAAACTAGGGCTATACACTATACATAATTTATTTACCTAATTGCTTATGACCATTTATATAGCTGCTTTGCTTGCTTGGTTGTTTTTCTTTGTGATTTGTATTGAACAGATTTATAAATAAATCTCTCCACATATTGCTGATTATCTTTTTAGAGATAAATTTCTAGAAAAGAAATTGCTGAGTCTAATGGCATGCCTGATTTTAAAATGTGATCATTGGTCCTCTAAAAATGTTACCAGTTTACATGCACACCAATAATATATTTAATTCACCCAGGATATAATCACAACTCAGACGTTTTTAAATGTTAGAAAGTAAATACATAAATAAGTAAATACTTTGCTTTCTGTTTTTTTCTTGCAAAGGAACTGTAACAACCTACTTACAAGTAATCAAAATGTGTCTTTTCAGAATCCCACTATTCACCCTAAATCATCTCTAGCAAAAACAAACAAACAAACAAAACAGAACTGAGAGAGAAAATGAGAATGAGAGGTGTTTCTGTTGCAAATTTTTACACAGCTGTCAAATGAGATTGGTAGCTACTGTAGCAAGAGTGGCCATACCTGTCTGTGTGAAACTATGGGGTTTTCACCTGTCAGGAGAGCTCTCCCATTCTCTCCCACACTTACTCTCCCTCCCCTCTCCCTGTCTCCTTCTGAGGCCATATCTTGTACTATGGCACCTCCAATATTTATGATCACATCTCTTTAATTGACCCCTAAGAATTAGCATTGACTCACACACTCAATCGAAATATGAAGTGGATCTAGTAGAACATAATGAAGTTTAAATGACTTCAGCAATGTTCTTAAAACAAACGTCGAAGTGTTTGAACTACCAAAGTATAGCCTAGAATTATAAGCCAAAGGTTACTATGGAATTGAGGGTCAGCTACCACAAAATCAGCTACAACACATGGGTAAGCAATTACACCCTCACTGCCTTTTATTTTCTGAAATGGCAGGGTGCCTTGGGCTCCCCCCACCCCTGTGACTTTGCCATGCCCTTGGCATTTGCCACATCAGACTGGCAAGGGAAGTTTCCCTGGTCAAAAGGTCATGAAACCTTCCGCTGAGCCAAGATGATTGCACAAGCTCTCATACAGCACCCTTTCGTGACTGCTTTGCTCCTCCAACTCTTTCATTTCCTTTAGGGCCAACCCCTTATAAACCAAAGAGTTAACCCCCACACCTATTCAGATCTGGGGTCCACCAAGTGCCACACTCAGTCTCAAGTCCTGGCCCTGGGCTAGAGGAGGAAAGGATGATTCATATGAAATCAGAGGTGGAACATGGGAACAGCTTCATAGAATATCCTAATATCCCTTAATGATTCATAATATATAAACCTTCCACGAATGCACTTATTTTTAAAATCCATTTTAATTTTTATCTCTACCTCACGTAGAATATGAATTCTCCCAAAACGTCAGAAGCAGCAACTTGCTATTGGCTTCTTAAAAATGTAAGTTTGGCCCAGCTGGTGTGGCTCAGTGGTTGAGCATCAACCCATCAACCGAGGTCACCAGCTTGATTCCTGGTCAGGGCACATGCCCAGGTTTCAGACTCCGGGGCATGCAGGAGGTAACCTATCAATGTTTCTATCTCTCTATCTCTCTCCCTTCCTCTCTCTCTAAAAAATATACTTTTTAAATGTTCAGCAGTAGACACCCTTAAATATTCTGAAGGAGGGCTAACACCCATCTCTAAGTAATGGAAACCACATGAGTTGGGGAGTAAAATATAACTTGAGGCAAACCCCAGCTTCCCCCCTTGATGCCAGTGAACACTGGGCCAGAATTTTCATCTTCTGGGGCTTCACATTACTCTTATGAGAGCAAGTTAATATCACTTGTTTCTCTGGGTTGGTATGAGGATGAAATGATACAAAATCTGTGATTTGTGCTGCTCTGATTTAAAAGTGTTTTTCTACTTCAAAAAATGTTCTTGCTGATGCATCAAATGAATATAATGACCAGTAACTATCTGCCTTAATATTTTAAAGACATAATTACAGTATTTATCTTTTATATAAGGTACATAGACTCAAAAATAACTCATTATGGTCACAAAAGTATTCATTTTGACTCATACCTACTTCTGGAAGAAAAATGACATTCATATTCTCTCTCTCTTCTCTCTCTCTCCTCCCCCTCTCCATGCATCCAGCAAGGCTAGTCAATAGCTTCAGAAGGCTAACTTTCAACTGTAGAGTGATACTCTTAACTCAGAAGACTACAACCTGAAATTCTCATATGGGGACTTGCTGAGTTTTAACTCCCAAACAATTCTAACTCACTCAAGTGTGTCTTTACAAAGAATCTCTGTGATGTTTATAAAGTTTAAAAAATGCATATAAACTTGTAGTCCTTATTCTCAAGACTACCGAAAAGCATGTCTGCCTTGCCTTCCACAAGTATAACACTCCGGATAATGAGAAGCTAGAAGCCTCAACTATGGAGAAGAACTGAGCTATTCATAAGACACTGCCAGAAATGGGCATTGAACACGAAGCCATGACCTCCACGGGAATTCTATGGCATGTGCCACATCTACAGGTCAAACCCTTTTGTGGGAAATCATAGGTCTCTCTGAACTTCTCAGACACCATCCTCTCTGTGCGTGGTCACCCTGCTTTTCTCTGCCCTCACTGGGGCTCTAGTCCAACATGCCTAGCCTCCATGCTGTATAAAATCAAACACTTCAAATAAAATCTGTGAAGTCTTTTTCATATCAAATCCAAAAGGATGTCTCTAAGCTAGGACATGGAAATAGGAGATTTCTTTAGGCCTTTTATGTTTGTTTTCATATTTACACTATCTATTGTTAGACCCCCACCTCATATTTGATTTTAGAAATCATCAAAGGTATTTGGTAAAATATATCAAAGGTGGATTCTATAAATCATGTCCATAACTATGCCACTGGATTACAGGGTAAGAATGTTTCTGTGATCAAAGTTTTCTAGCTTATAAAAGAGCATACTTTAATAAAAAGCTGACAGTTGTTCTATCTAACCATAGGTGATTATGACTATAGGGGTAAACTAGCCTGTCATTTTTAATACCTTTTTTCCCGATTAGGAAAAAGCCTGTTATCTATTTCTTTCCTGTGGCTTTAAGCATTCAAGGCTGCATCCGTAGTTTGAAATCAGCCACAGTGGAATAGGTATGCCATGAAAATTGTCAAAAGCTACAAATCAGTTCTTTATATATTTTCAGAGAGATAGTTATAAGCATTTATCAGCATGCCATTGAAATACAACCTACAGTCTATTTTATAAGCCAAACTGGGACGGCTACGAAGTAATGCACCCAGCTAAAGAGGTCTCTTTCCTGGGCCCCACTTTGCACATTTCAGAAGGAATTCAGAGCTCAGCAAAAAAGTAAAAGCAAATAAAGGACTCTTTACACATAACGAAGGCAGAGAGATTTGACAGGGATTGCGAAGAGGGGATAAGGCTGACTTAGATGCTGGTGACCTACTTTTAGTATTGTCTACTAAATCTCGCAGGGAAGTGTTTAGCTCTGATTATAAATATTAATTAGATTCCAATCAGAGTACTATTTAAAGGGTCTGTGCTCCTTAGGGAGAGGCATTTCAGATGATAGATAGGTAGATAGATAGATAGATAGATAGATAGATAGATAGATAGATAGATGCAGTTATATATATATGGCATACACATGCATAAGTAGCTCAGGTATGTAATAAACTAGATGATTCTATGCTGTAAGAGACCCAGCTATAAAACAGGTGAATGAAACCACCCTATAAATAGGATAAAATCTTTGCAGCTTTACTATGAATGGAAAGGATCAACATTCTTTAAGGGTTTTTTTTGTTTTTGTTGTTTTTGTTTGTTTTAATATATTTTTATTGATTTCAGAGAAGAAGGGAGAGGGAGAGAGAGATAGAAACATCAATGATGAGAGAGAATCTTTGATCGGCTGTCTCTTGCACACCCCTACTGGGGATCGAGCCCGCAACCTGGGCATGTGCCCTTGCCCGGAATCAAACCTGAAACCCTTCAGTCTGCAGGCCGACGCTCTGTCCACTGAGCCAAACCAGCTAGGGCCAACATTCTTTACTTTTGTATGACATCTTCCTTGTTAAGCACATCATCAGCTAAACAAAAATATTTATAGAAACAGCATCCCTACACATTTAAAACAAAGTTCCAAAGAAGCTGATACTTCAAGCTGATACTTTAAGAAGTAAATAGTTACTTCTTAAAAGTCTTAAAAATAAGAGTAATTTGAGGCAGTAAGCTGCTTGCTATTATTCTGCACTATAGGGAATGGAGTCTTAGGTTAGAGAATCTGCCCTAGTCCTTGAACTTGGTGCCAGCAAGATCTGGGGATGCTGAAAACCTTGAATCAGTGCCTGGAAGAAGGGGGAAGGTCTTTTTTTCTTTTAACCACAATGCCAGCAGCGTAAGGAGTGGCATTACTCACACCACACAGTCTTGCTGAGTCTACTATTGCTATAAGTCTCATACCAGAACATGTTCTAAGCATGGAATGTGTGAGA
>NW_006281908.1:156415-156679 GCF_000327345.1 Myotis davidii | reverse complement strand
CACTGACCACCAGGGGCCAGATGCTAAACGCAGGAGCTGCCATGATGCGAACTGGCCATTTAAAAATAAACAGCACCACGGACCTGGTACCAACAAACCAACACTCGGCTTCCCCCAAATGGGACACAGGCCCCGCCACTACCCCAGAGCAACACCTCACCAAATCGCAACCGAAGCCGCCAAGGCCCCATGGCGCAAAATGCGGCCCACAGCCCAGCCCAGCTCAGATGTGGTTGCGGTGGGCGCCAGGTAATGACGTCATGT
>NW_006281908.1:135770-155608 GCF_000327345.1 Myotis davidii | reverse complement strand
GAGCCACAGTTTGCCGACCACTACACTAAGCCATACCAGCTGGATTGATTCTAAAATGTTTTGAAAATTAGCATTTCAGCATTCAAAATGCCTCTTTTTTAAAATATATTTTTATTGATTTCAGGGAGGAGGGGAGAGGGAGAGAGAGAAACATTAGTGATGATAGAGAATTATTGATCAGCTGCCTCCAGCACACCCCCTACTGGGGATCGAGCCTGCAACCTGGGCATGTGCTCTTGACTGGAATCGAACCCAGAACCCTTGAGTCCTCAGATTGATGCTCTAGCCACTAAACAAAACCACCTAGGGCAAAATGTCTCTATTTTAAACAAAATGTCATAAAGCATTAAAATGAGAAAATGTAAAAGTCTTAACATTTGTTTTATATTGTACTGGCACAAAGTATTACTTTCAATATAGGCCATATTTTTAATTTCAGAGGAATTTTCTCTGCTGACCTTTAAAAGGCAAATTTTTTTTCTATTTTTGAGTTTTCACCAGTATCAAATACTAATTTTATTGTCTGTGACTCACAGCAAAGGAAGTGTTCCTTTTTTGTAGATTATATTGATAATTTGACAATAAACTTTTTAAATTGACCAAGTTCAAGGTAGATATTGTATTTGTAAGTTACTCTTCTCAGCCAACTCTATTATGAACTTTAAGGGTTTTATAATTTTTTAAAAACCTGTTCTTGACTGACATGCAAGCCTTCCATAATTACATGTCACCGTGCAATCCTTACGCAATGGGCCTGTGGTTTTCCAAATTTAGTACAAAGCATGTAGTTTTATCAGTGAGTTGAGATTTAGTCTTGTTCTCCTTTGATTCCATAAATGGTTGTTCCAACTTCAAAAAGGGCCACCTAATTTACAACTATTCTCTATTTTTTTTAAGAGTGAGAAATAACACAAATATTTGACATGCTGACAAGAGAACTTCAGCAACTTTCTCCCTGCCATGAAATATGTCACTCAGAAGCCCCGTTTCCTATCCCTAGACTTTCTAGATGAGTCTAGAAACAAACTCTGAGAAATGTCTGCCCATGAAGTTACAAGTGTTGACAAAACCCGAGTGATGGCTCTGGGAATGGAGGGTCGGAAGGACTGATGCCACACATATATATTCGTCCCGGAAATAGGAGGCCCATATTTTCAAATATTCCAATGGAACCCTAGAGTTAGACTTTACTGTGTTGAAAATGGTATCCTCCACTTGAAGATGTTAGCATAAATTCCATGTTGAATCAAACCTATAATCCATAATAACTTCCTTGGTAGAAGTAACTCAGATCAACAGACTGGCATGCTCTTAACTAGTTGAAAATACAAATGATCAAAGACACCTTTTTGACTAGTTATGCTCAATATTTTCCCTCCATAATTAAAGTTAAAAGCATCTCAGCAACTTCCCCCTTTTAAAATCCATAGCTGTCTTCAATAATCACATGCATTATTCTGGCTTTTTACTTCTTCACTTCTGCTTGTAGTGACATACTGTTGCATTAGGTAAGACCATTAATTTTGGTTGTACAGTCTCACTTGGTTACTTTTTATTCGTATAAAATTATCAGGAAAGGCTTTTAAAGTTATATTTTTGCCTGGGGAAGGTGGGGTGGGGTAGGACACCACCTTTAAAGTCATTATTCTGCCTCTCATATTCGCTAACTGTTGTAAAGGTTGTAGGTGCCAGGCAATTCCTCCGGGAAAACTGAAATCTAATACTCCTATTAGGAACTCCCAACTAAAACTGGGCGCTGAAACTGCTGCTGGCAGCAGGGGTGCGGAAACGCGCTGCTCTTCCTGCCTAGGATATACGGTACAGGGGTACAGGGGTTGGCCCTGGCTCGGTCCACCTGCCAGCGCCGTTTAAAGTTTCTGAGGCTCGCAAGAACACAATGACTTGGATCAAACGGCCTAAATGGCAAGAAGGGTGTTTCTACTGCATCCAGGAAGCCCTTAAACTCCTGCGGACCACCTCCTTGCAGGCGTCCACGCGCTCGCCCGCCCTCCTCTGTCACTGACCAGAGACGATTTCTGAGGATCCCTTGAAAGCCTGGCGCTTTATGGCTGGAAAATGAAAGGACGCCGGAGTGTGGCCACATCATTATTTTGTGTCGCGCGGGACCAGATGGGCAGCCAGTGAATGGCGCAGGGATGTGATGGACAGTTTTATAATGTGATTTCCCCTCAGAAAGCTAAAGCCGGCTTCCTTTCCCTCTATTTCCTCTCGGTCTGTAGTACTTGCGTTCTCCCCCGCTCTGCAATATCAATTAACTCAACTTCGCCGTGGAGTGGCCAAGAGGGAAGAGGGTGAATTGGTCTCTCTCATCTCGGTCAGAGCCGGAGGAGTGACGGCGACCAGGGGACTGCGGCGGGACCCGGAGCGGAGCGCCCCGTGCAGATCGCAGGGTGGGTACGCGCAGGCGGTTATGGAGCGGACGGTGCTCTGGACCCACCGCGGATAGACACCCCGGCGGCCGGAGGGGCCCTCTGACCTCGGGGCTGACTTAGCAGCCGCTGCCACCTCGCAGCCGCAGCGTTTTCCTGCCATTATCACCGCTCTTGAGAAGTCATGGAAGACGCGACAGTGCCAGACCTCAGAGACATCGAGCTGAAGCTGGGGCGCAAAGTGCCGGAGAGCCTAGTGCGCTCGCTGCGCGGGGAGGAGCCGGCTCCCCTGGAAAGGATCAGGGACCCCTGTGGGGGGAGCGGCGGCGGTGGTGGCGGCTGTAGTAGCAGCAGCAGCTGCTGCAGCCTCCCTCCCTCCTGGTCGTCCTCCTCTTCGTCCTCCCCAGCCTCGGGCTCCCCAGGAAGACGGAGCCACTCCAGCACCCTGGAAAGGCTGGAAACCAAGCTGCACCTCCTCAGGCAAGAGATGGTGAGTGCGGTGCGCCCGCGGGGGGCACGGGCGCCTCCCTGGCAAAATGCAGAGATCGGAGATGGGAAGGTAGGGCCTGGGGGAGAGGGTGGCCAGGGCTGCAGGGGTGGGTTCCGGTGCGTGGGAAAAGAGGGGGAGAGGAGCGCACAGGGGGTGCAGGTCTGGAGGCAGCCGCTGCAAGGCTTGTTTACCCCGGACTTTGCTCGGTTCACGGTTCGCCAAGAGAGCAGAGCCTGCTCTGTTCTGTGCACTTTGATTGCGAGGACTTGGTGCTCCCTGGCTGCGTCCATTTAGCGGCCAGAGCGCAGTCCTCCCGGGCACCAATCCCCCGGGTTTGCGGTTACTACCGAAGCATCGGGGGCCTGCTGCGAGCCATTCACACTTGAGGTTCCAAAAGGTGGCTCAGGCCATTGCGCTGATTACGGAAACACTTCCGGGTTTGCGGAGAGGTGGCGCCGCGGGGTGCCTGCAGCCTGGCTGCCTGACTTGCTCGCTCGCTCCTCTCCCACCTCCATGGCCCCCGCCCCTTGGTGCAGCTGCTGTTCCGAGGCCACTGTTGAGCCGATTCTCCACAGCTGGTTCGGAAAACAATGGCCCACTCGTCCTGTCCTTGATGTTCTCATGAATAGCTTGCTACACTGTTTTGATCCAAGAGAGCAGGTGATCTCCAGGCCCAGGGATTTGCTAATAACCACTTCCTACCCTTCCCCCTCAGTCCTCAATCTGCAATTGTTTTCTGTGCTCTTTGCAAATGTTAGCCCAAGAAAGGGAGGGTGGGAGGAGGACAGGGACAGGGAACACTCCTTATTCCGGATGGATTTAGATAAAGGCACTTGCCATAAGCTCTTGTGCAAGTCACTTCGCTGTGGCCTGGGTGTATTTGTACAACGAAGTGGTTGGAGGAAATGATTCCTTCCCAAATATTTTGAGGAAAATGACAACAAATCGACAGTATTATCTACCAGGTTGGGGAGAAGGACAGTTGCAACAGGGGCCTAATCGAAGGATGGTTGGAAGGATTTTCTACATTAAAAAGAAGTAACCGGAGGTGTTTCCCTCCTCTCTTTCTGCAGTTGGAACACTCTGGAGGGAATGGATTCCACAGCCTAAAGTAATCTTGGCAATCATATGAGCACAAAAAGCCAGTCTTCAAGATCTGTCCCATGTTCAGAATTTTCAACACATGAAGGCTCTAGGAAACACTAAAAACCTCTCTCAAGTTCTTTAAAGCCATTTTATATTTTGTATGTCTCAAGTATTCATTTTCTCCCTACATGGAATGCCCAGATGTTTAAAAAAATATATAGTTATAGCCCTAGCCCCATGCCTCAGTTGGTTGGAGCATCCTCCCGTACACCAAGAGGTTGTGGATTCAATCTCCTGTCAGGGCACATACCTAGGTTGCTTCAGGTTTCATCCCCAGTGGGGGCCCATTTGGGAGGCAACTGATCCATGTTTCTCTCATATCCAGGTTCCCCTCTCTCTTTCTCTGTCCTTCCCTCTTTAAAAATGGCGAGTTATGGGGGGAAAAAAGAGGAACAAATGTAATAATCTGAACAATAAAGATTTAAATAAAATATATATTTAAAAATAAATAAAATAAAAATAAATAAAAATATATCCTCAGGTGAGAAGTATATATATACACATGTGTTTGTGTGTGCATGCACGCACATGAATGGGTAGTTGTATGTGTATATATTCATACATCATGTGTAATGCAAATGATTTTATACTATATTTATGTTTCACTGTCCAGATACACAGGTTATACAAATTAGTTATTCAACAAGTATTTATTAAGCATTTATTATACCTGTTAAGTAACTGGCTGCTGAAAGTACAAAATGAAAAAGTCAAGGAGCCTCTCTATTAAGGCTCTACAATTTCTTGTACTCATTTGCCATTTATTATTTTTAGTATATCAAGCCAAATGTGTTCGTAACTCCATAGGTTTAAAAAAAAGCATCTGGTTATTAACAACTAAAGACACTACTAAGGAGGAAAATTTCCTCCTATTCTTCTAGGTTCTTTGGCTGGTCTAACAAGTAAATTGACATAAGACAGATTAACAGGGGAAAAACAAATTTGATTTCTTATGTAAGGTAACTCCAATAAAATGTGAGACACAAGGTCAAGTTAGGCAGTTGAGGCTTATTTGCATCTCTGAGAAAAGTAATGGAATAGGGCCCTAGGGCTTCAAAGGGGAGAAAGGTAATTCTCAGGCCAAGAAGAAGAGCAGATGTTTGGAAATTAGATGTTTGCCTGGCTCACAGACGGGTTGTTCAGATAAAAGTTATCTCTGGTAATAGCTCTCTTTCTGAACCAGGCCCCTATCTACATTCTTTTAGGTAGTTAAGGGAGAAGTAAAAATTTTTCTCCAGCCTGCTGGGTCTTGATTGTCTTCAGCCCAGAATAATCCAAATTCCAAAGTGGTATATATAGAGGTCATGTATTCTGTTCCTCTTCAACACTTTCCAGATATATCTGTTTTTCTTAATGAAAATGTTATAGAGTTAACCCCTTCCCCGGCAGAAACGTGTATACACGTTTTCACAAAATGTTCTTTTTTCAGTCGTCGACGAGTATACTCGTCTAAAACTTTACCTTCAAAAACCAGCTACATACGTACCATTCTAAATAATTTCATCTAGAAACTTTCTGAGGAAATACTATTCTTAACCACAAAAATGGGAAGAAAAAATAATTACAAACTGTTTTCATAACCAGCATCAAAAATACTATATAGAACCAAAATAAAAAAAATTAGTCTGAAAAAGAAACGTTTTTAACAAAAAAATTGTTGGGGAAGGGGTTAATAAAAATCTACTTCCCCAAACCAGATCTTGCTATGTGCAATGATTATGGTATCTTAATATATAAACTTTAAAAAGCAAATAGAAATAGTAACAGCAGAGGCACATTGCTAAATTGACTATTCATTATATTTTCTATGTGAAGCATCTATGCACTTAGGAGAATTCATGCCAGAACAGATGTCTTGTGTTCCATTTTGTACTCTAATAAAGGTCTCCATTGAGCACATGATAACACTGGCGATGAGACGTGAGAGAGAAGGGACTGAAAACAAGTATATTCCCTGGCCAATGAGAGAGTTTCCCCCCATTTTGCATAACTCTCTGGGTGCCCAGCTTTAGCATAGTTGCAAAGCAACAGATTTGTTTTCATGTAGACTTGGCAGTTTTCTCATAAACACCGAACAGATGTAGTTCTTCCTATCTTCCCCTAGTGTCTCCACATAGAGAGGCTGAGCATGATCTCTTAATCATGATTTTTATGTCCTTGTCTATCCTCTACCATGAGCATTGAGTTAACCTTCTTGGTATTATGCATGACCCCATATTTCATGCTCATTATTTTGAGTTGTTCATAGATTTTTCTTCTGGATAGTGTAGAATTATCAGGCTTTGATCTTGCCTTCATAACTCCTTCCTAAGATATACCTTAGCCATGCACACACCTTTCTAGAGACTTCTAGGAAATAGCCTCCTTTTCCTATTAGAATGGATGTGTGTACCATGGACACAATACAGCATAGCCTTGCAGGGAAGTAGTCTTAAATTCTTTACATACACATGACTTTATCATTGTCTCTCTCTCATCTCCTTTTATGCTTTTATGAATAATTTCCTTAACTCTTATTAGTTAATGTTATAATCCATGCTCATAGAGGCCTGTGAAATGCATTGTAATGGAAGAAAGTTGAAAAAGATTGAACAGGGGGGAGAATCTGTTTCTGTGATCAAATTTCTTAATGTCGAAACTCTTATTAACAACATAAATAGCACCATACATAATAGAGGTGTAGGAAGGAAAATATTGCAAAAGACATTTTTCAGGAATATATTTGATATGACAGGCCAATTCAAGGTAACCATCAGGATGTCTGGGGGAGGGAGAAAATTTTTCCAATGTGTAAAGTATTTTGATTTTTAATTTAAAGATGAGGAAATTTGACAATACAATAAAAAATGAAGAGATACACATAGGAAATATATGATAAAATTGGAAATAGATTTCAGACCTCTTGTGCAAATTATGCCCAATAATATTTGTTCACTACTTTTCAGTTCACAGAGTGTTTTAATATCTGTCATATCATTTGCGTAAGACCATACTGGGAAAGGAATTCTTTTCTTTCATATTTTACAAATGTGATCATTGTGGCTTAGAGAAGGTTGAGAAAGCAGGCCAAGGTCACAGAGCTAATTAGTGGACAGAATCACAACTTAACTCATATCATCTGAATCCATGTACTGTGTTTTTATGACCATTCTGGTCTGTATCCCAATAATTTCCCTTCAAAATATAGTTTTTATACATCTGTAATATGTTACCACCCCCTAAAATACTAAGAGACCAATCAAAAGAATTCCTCAGGATGCATGCCAGGGGTTGTTTCAGACAGGAGTTCATTCAATAATCAACAAATATTTATTGAGTGCCTACTATGTACCAGGTCTGCCTCAAGACCTTGGGAATATGGAACAAAATGCCTACTTTAAAAAAAGCCGGCCATCCAAGGTCTGTTATATTTGAAATTTTCTTCCTACTCTCTATGCAAAGACTCCTTTTGTTGGAGGGGGGTGGCACCAATACATTGTTATGAGTATTATACTTCTTTCAGCGCGTAAAGATTCCTTTTGAAACATTTTCTCAAAAGTGGGTCTTTAAACATTACTTATCAAATAGTATTACTCCAAGTTCTAGACTATCTCAGAATATCCAAATATTTTCCAATAATTATAAACAATCTTGGTCAGAACCTGCATTTGATTTCTTAGTGATTAATTTTATATTGCACTTTTACAATATGTGTAAAGAGTTTTAGTGCTACTTCAATGCGTCCATTTCATACATCTAGCTTGAGCGTGTAAATTATCTACATCAATTTACTCTGGAAGAAATTTGAAATGCAGGAGATTATAAAAGCAATTACTAAAGAACAAGAACCTGGACTCAGAAGGAGTCTAATACACCTTCCCACATTTGCCTTCCTGCATAATTACTGTTTACAGAGTCAAAGTAGAGTTTGTAAAGAAGTACTTTTACTTGTAGATGCCATATTCTGGATTTTAGTCAACTCTTTATTATGTTGGGATGGTTATTGCAGCGCCATTATAAAAACTAATTTGAAAATATTGTGTCCTGATTTCCATATTTTTGCCAATTATTTGCATACCGGCTATGTAGTAGTGAAGTAAAAACAACCTCAAGTTAGTTATTTTTTCCTACTATTAACGCATTTAAACACCTCACCCAATTCATCAACTCTTGCTTTAATAAAGTTTTCTAGGCAAATACAGTAGACACAAATGCAGACACATCAAGTGATACTGGGTGAAGACCGGAGAAAGTTGGGGGGCAGGAGGGAGGGGTATAAGAGGTCAACAGAAGGACTTGTATGTATGCATATATGCATAACCAATGGACATGGGACGCTGCGGGGTGGGGGAGGCCAGGGGATAGTCAAGGGCGGGAAAAACAAAACAAAACAAAGACACATATGTAATACCCTTTGTAATACTTTAAGATACCCTTTGTAATACGTTACTTTAAGCAATAAAAAAATAAAAATAAAAACATAAATGTGAAAAAAAATGTTACCTTTCAGAGGGAAGGTGGGGTGTGAGGGTGGGGAGTGATTAGCAGGAAGCTCATATGCATATATGCATAGCCCTTGGACAGACAATCCTGTGGTGAAGGCCTGGGAAGGACAGGTGTGGAGGGGGTCAATGGGAAAAAAAAACAAAAAAACAAAGGGGATATCTGTAATACTTTCAACTATAAATTTAAAATAATAATAATAACAATAATAGTAAAAAAAATGTTACTGATACTTTTTCTCACTGATCTTTTTCATGTGTGTACCCTGTGTTAAATGGCTTACTTATTTTGTTGTAAAAAGAAAAATTATTGCCCCAACTAGTTTGGCTCAGTGGACAGAGCCTCGGCCTGCAGACTGAAGGGTCCCAGGTTCAATTCTGGTCAAGGGCATGTACCTTGGTTGCAGGCACATCCACAGTAGGAGGCGTGCAGGAGGCAGCTGATCTATGTTTCTAACTCTCTCTCTCTCCCTTCCTCTCTGTAAAATCAATAAAACTTATTTTTATTGAAAAAAAGAAAAATTATCTTAAATGTCCTCAAAAAGAATTTTACTACACAAACTTCACACTTGCATCAGCAATACTTCAACTTAAGTAGGCAACAAGATTTATATCATGGGTTCTAAAATTTAGTTATTTTTTTAAGTTGGACAAAAACTTAAGAAAAACCCTTTGATATATAATTGAGAAGCTTAAAGTAGAAGGCAACTTCCTTATGAGTTCACAAGAGAGCTGATAAGATATAAGATAAAATGGGAATATAGTTTGGCCAGAGAAAGATTACAAACAAATACATCAGCAGGTGTGTGAGGCGATGGTGGAGATTAGACATAAATGTTGAGACTAACAGATAAAGCTGAGGAGATTTCTCACAGCAAATGTGCCTTGTCCAAGGAATTAAAAGTGCTAATAACTATGTAAATTATAGGCTTAATTAGTATTAGGGATAAAGACATGAAGGAGATCAGGAAATCTGATTCCTAACAGTAGTTTCTTCTGCATGTTGTGCATGGAGTATTATTAAACTTCCTTACTCTAGTAAACAAATCTTGTTGAAACATGTTTCCTTACACAGTGGCTCAAAATTAATGGCAGTGCAGGCAAAGATAGTAATGTTACAAAGACAGAATGACGAGGATTTATACGTAACTTGAAAACAGTGACATTTCCAAAAAATGGGTGAGCCCGAGGGATGTATGTTGAATGATTGGTACACTCATGAGGAACATATTCTGACAAAAAAAGAATTACCTTCCATTTTTATTCAAGTTACACAACCATACAGCCCTGACCTTGAGAGACCACATTTTACGCCAATTTTAACACTAGTTGTGTTCACTTGGGTGATTGCGTGCATATAAACACCTTTTACCTTCCACTGTGTAGTGGTGAGTCACAATGAAAAGGCTTTTTCACACACTAAGGCTTTAGCTTTTAAGATACTACTTCTGAAACTGGGATTTATGTCTGGAGTTCTCTGGGGTCCCTGAGAATGTGTTCCTATTGCTTTGAAGGACATTTTTTTGTTGTTCCTCTTTAAAGGTTAATATTCACTACCCATGTGGTGGACCTCTGGTTGGCTGGAACCTTCACCGGCTTTGGAATCAGACAAGCTAGGATTCCAGTCACGTCTAGAACAAGACAGGATATAAACCAACAGAGCCCAGCAGGCTGTCTCGGCCCAACACTCTATCCCTGCAGAGACTTTAGCTCATCTTCCATGGTCCCTCATTCTAGCTTTGGCTCTTTCACTCACTGGTACATGGCACTGTGCAAGTTATAATACCATTTCTGAGCAAGTTATGATACAATTTCTTTTTCACATAGGGATAAAGGCATCTCTACCAAGGCGCCTTATGAACTCAATGAAATAAGAAAATCAGTTACTACATAGGCATTCAAAACAAGTGAGAATGATGACAGTTAACAGCTACTGTATTATGTCAATTACATGGCTGTTCTGTTGACTTTAGACAAGTAGCCCTAGATGGGCAATGCGGCTTTGCGACACATGAAAGCTTAGGCACCGCTTCTCCCAAACTGACTATCATAGCTTCAACCATGGCACTAGATCTTCCATAGGGACTGCATTTCTATACAAAAGCAAAAAAGAAATGTGGGTGGCCTTTCCCCAGTTCCAGTGCAAGCGGAGTATAGTACAGTGATGGCGAACCTTCTGAGCTCGGCGTGTCAGCATTTTGAAAACCCCTAACTTAACTCTGGTGCCGTGTCACATATAGAAATTTTTTGATATTTGCAACCATAGTAAAACAAAGATTTATATTTTTGATATTTATTTTATATATTGGAATGCCATTTAACAAAGAAAAATCAACCAAAAAAATGAGTTCGTGTCACCTCTGACACGCGTGTCATAGGTTCGCCATCACTGGTATAGTAGCCTAGGTTAATGAACCTAATTTCCAGTATCCTAGGTGGTCTGCGGAACTGGAGACTACTTAGAATGAGACCTTTCATTCATTCATTCATTCATTCATTCATTGTGAATTTATTTGGGTGGCATAGGTTAATAAAATTGTATAGGTTCCAGGTGTGCAATTATAATACATCATCTATATATTGTATTGTGTTCACCACCCCAGGTCAGGTCTTCCATCACCATATAATGAGATCTTTCTATGTGCCAGCTACTCTGTTAAACATGTTATATGTATCATCTCATTGAAACCTTATAGTTATTGTAACTAAACATAATTTTCACAGTTATCTTATAAAGTACTGAGGCTTATTGTTGGTGCTTAAGATTACCAAGATAGTAAGGAGATGAGCGAGGTTGTAATCAGTATCTGAGCTTTTTTTTTTTTTCAATTTACCTTTATTGTGGAAAGTAATATTGATGTATCCTTTCTTTCCCCATTGACCCCTCCTGGCCTCCCTCCCCCCCACAGGATCTGAGCTTTTAACCATGACTGTGGTATTACATTTCATGCGTGAGAGTACCTCTATGCTTTGGTTGACACCCAGAATTAAATGTATATATCTGCTTTTCTTTCAGAATTTCAAAATATTAAATAGTTTAAACTGTATGCTTATTTACCATAAGCTCTCGCAGGAGGAATAACTAAAGACATGGATGTTTATATGTAGCTATTTTTTATTATTATGTCTATTTAGTATCCAATTTCTATGTATGTTAAAATGGTTATACCAACATGTAGTTTTGTTTTGTTTTGTTTTTTTACCAAAGTTAGACATACTTTATCTGTCATAGAAAAAAATTGGTGCTACCAGCCCAACCACTCTTTTAAAAAAATTTATCTTTATTGTTAAAAGTATTAGAGATGTCCTCCTTTCCCCCCCCATTGACTCCCTCCACCCCAGTGCCGCCCTCCACTACAGGCCTTTACTGCACTAGTCTGTGTCCATGGGTTATACATATATGCATATGTTCATTTTATAGATAAGGAAACTGGCTTACAGTGGTTAAGTAACTTGACTAAGTCACTAGAATTGGTTTCTCAGCCATTTATTCAGACAAGGGCCACTGTGAGCCTGGCTACATGGTGGATCCAAATTACTCACAAATCATACTATATGTGAGTACCATGAAGTGCGCTCATTTGCTGTGAATGCAGGTTTTTACAATAATTTCATCACACATCTATCAATGGATCCATTGGTATTTCTTCAAAAACATTATTGTTTCCTTTTTATAAATTAAAGAGATGTTTTTTCATTATAAAACTTCCAGAAATATGGACATATTGAAAAAGGAAAACAAGCCCTAACCAGTTTGGCTCAGCAGATAGCGCGTCGGCCTGCGGACTCAAGGGTCCCAGGTTCGATTCCGGTCAAGGGCATGTACCTTGGTTGCGGGCACATCCCCAGTGGGGAGTGTGCAGGAGGCAGCTGACGGATGTTTCTCTCTCATCGATATTTCTAACTCTCTATCCCTCTCCCTTTCTCTCTGTAAAAAATCAATAAAATATATAGTAAAAAAGAGAAAAGAAAAGGAAAACAAAAGTCTCCCTTCACTTATTCTCAATACTTTAGCTCCCCCATATTACTCTATACCCCAAAGGAAACTGCTTTTGAAGTTTGGTATGAATCCTCTCAGGCCTTTTTCAATCTCTTGAAAAGAGATACACACATACATACACACACTCATATACATTCACATAATTTTGGTGTTTTAGATTTCATTTTCCTTCATCTGACATGCATTGGATGATTAAATTATGCCAGTTAGTACTGTAAACAGTTTTCATGTATATGTTGTTCTGTTCTCACCCCTCACCCACTTTTGAGGTAGGCACTGTGGGTGTTAGGTAATACAGATTCCTGATAGAACTTAAGAAATGTTTATCTAGTTAATTTTTATCCTATTTTATCACTTCTCATATAAACCTCAACCAGTTACTAATTAAAAAACTGCCTTGGTTGGGTCAGGCAGAATGTCCATTGCAGTTAAGCCTATATTCTAACTGACACATCTTAGTCTTCAAAATGTTAATCCCAACAGTCAGGAGTCGGGCACACTGGACTGTCTTTAGGGGTGAAGGTTCAATCCTGACCTCTGATGTCTTATGATTAATTTCAGATTTTCAAGGGATAATTTCCCTCATTTCTAAGTTCTAGGGGGCACATCACATTCACATGCATGTCCTCCACTACTATTAGCGTCAGCTTTTCTTGAATAATTTTTAAGGTTTAAAAAAGATTTGATGGATACCATGGATTCTTTTAATGCAAACTAAAAATGGTCAGAATTACCTGTTTGTAATTAAAATTATGAAATTTTCTCTGTATGTTAACTTAGGACTTAAGTCTCCAACTTTCCATATATTGAGAAGAAATTGAGAAGAAAAGTCCCTCCTCACAAGTCACTTTATCACAAGTTGGTGATAAAGTCCAACTTGTAAGGCTGCTCAATTCAGATACCAGTAGTTCCTTTGCTGACAATTTAATGATAAATAGCTCCGATTGGCTTTTCATTGGTGTGGTTAACTTTGTTTCCAAATTTTCTCTTAATTTCATAAAATCTTAAATTATGATGATTAAATTCTTACATGCAGTCACTGAAACATGCAAACAGTATAAAATGATCTAAAGTGGAAAATAATAGAAAAAGTTCCCCACATCCCTTTACCCAATTTCCCCTCCTTAGAGACAACTACTAGGAATAATAATATTTTATGTATCCTCCTAGAAATTTTCTGAACACATGAAAGCATACCTCTGGTTTCTTACATACTTTAGCTATAATTATACATATATTTTTGTGACTATACGCGCATGCATACTTTTCAAACTGAAACTCTTAGGAGCTCATGTTGCGGCTAATTTTCTAGAGTCAGCAAACACTCTGGTATTGATTATAGGTATATATTGCTTCAAAGCATAATTTACAGTGCTGCCACTTCGGATAGATGACTGACAAAGTACAGCAGTCAGAGAGGATCACTCTATTTGTATAAAAATATTGCAGTTGATGAGGCAAAAATACAGAGTCAATAATCTCTAGAAATAGAAAAGAGCATCATAGGGTGCTCTCTCTCCAGGGGTCACTCCCACACCATTCCCTCCCCCTCTCCTTCCCATGTAATGACGTATCTCCTAAACTCCAAGGGTCCCCTTGAGACTCGCAACCAGGGGAGAATGGGCAGGGACAGCTAGATCCCAGGGTGCTCTCCCTCCAGGGAGCACACCCAGCCATTCCCTTCCCCTTCTCCTTTCCCCACAGGTGTGCATTTCCTAAACTCCAAGGTACTGCACGAGACTTGCAACCAGGGGAGCAATGGGCAGAGGCAGCTCATCCCAGGCTAACCCCCGAACCTGACTCCAAGGTCCCTTTTTCTCTGACTTCCTGGTGAGCCAAGGCAGCCCAGCCCAGGCTCTCCTGTCACTTCTTCTATGCCCTTCCTTGTTTCACTGTCCTACGTATATTCTCTTCAGTCATCAATAAATTCTTGCTTGCTTCTCTACTACTACTACTACCACTACTACTAATAATACTAACAACAACAAAGAAAAGAGCAACAAAGACCTTAAGGTAGAAAGAAACTATAGAGGTCATTTAAACCAATTCCCTACTGGCATGCTAGTCAGCTGATTATTTATTTTTTTTCAACTTCTTCAGTGATGGGTACTTCCCTGGCTCACAAGACAGAACATTCCATGTTCAGACACTTCTATTCATTTTAATTGTTGATTGGCAATTCCAATTATTCATCAAAAAACAAACTCTACAATCATTCACTATGAGAAAAAATGCTCTAGCATGTGTGTCTACAAGCCATGGATTTATAACCTCAGATGAAAGCTGTTCAGTGTAAAACACAATAAAAGCTCAATGAGTTCCTCCTGGGTTTCTTGGTATATGTGTAAAACAAAGGATTTTCTTGCCTTTCTTGCAAAATGAGAAAAGAATGGCAAGGCCATGTCTTGGCAAGAGTGGAGAGAAACAGGCAGTCTTCTCACGGGCCAGAAGTGTGTATGTTCAAGGTGCCTTTATAGGTAAACTTGACACTGTATTTAAAAAAGGAAAAAAATATTCTTTGACATAGCAATTCTGGTGCCAGGAATATTTAGGATAAATATAGAAATTTACTTACCCTAAGGAAATA
Organism: Myotis davidii; assembly: GCF_000327345.1. NCBI lineage: Eukaryota > Metazoa > Chordata > Mammalia > Chiroptera > Vespertilionidae > Myotis > Myotis davidii. The sequence goes on along the minus strand of NW_006281908.1, from coordinate 140,514 downwards.
ATGAATATGCACACAAAAATATAGTCTCTAATTTTGTTATTATTCATGATTAAAAAATAAAAGTAATCTAAATGACCAGTAATGGTAGGTAGGTTATTTATGTGCATATGATAGAAATTTGTTTAGCTATTTAAATTATATTTTAAAATTACTAGAGGCCTGGTGCACAAATTTGTGCATGGGTGGGGTCCCCAGGCCTGGCTGGTGATCAGGGTCATCAGGGCTGTCTCACCCAGTCCCAACTGGGGTTGGGCAAATTGGGTTCTGCCAGCCGGGGGTGAAGGACAGGGGGAGGGACTGCAGGAGGTTGGCCAACCAGCCTGGGGTAGGGACGGCGGGAGGTTGGCTGGCCTGCCGGAGTAGGGGGCAAATGGGAAGAGGGACCATGGGAGGTTGTCTGGCTGGCCCCAAACAAGGAAGGTCAGGGCCAGCTGGCCTGGGGGAGGGGCCACGGGAGGTTGGCTGGCCACAGGCAGGAATGAGGGAGGTTGGTTGGCTGTGAAAGGTTGGCTGTGGGAGCGCATCACCAGGGGGAAGCTCCTGCATTGAGTGTCTGTCCCCTGGTGGTCAATATGCGTCATAACGACTGGCCGACTGGTCATTCCAGTCATAAGGGTCGCTTAGACTTTTATATATATAGATTTATGAACAGCGAAAACAGTTTTGGATATAATATGCTTAGGAAAAAAGGTTGGCGATAAAAATACCTATAATATTCAGAGTGGTATCATTGGGTGGTGGAGTTATAGGTGATATATGTTTTTGTTTTTCTGTTTAGCTCTTGTTTCATCCAATTCCTCTACACCAAGTATGTCAAATTTGCGGCCCACAGTCCGCATGCAGCCACAACGAATACTCATGATCGAGTACTCATTTATGTCAGCCCTTTGTATTCAGCATATCTCTATCGAAATAAACCTACGTTTCTATGAAAATTAAAGCTTTTTTTTTTTTGCAGCCTACATAAACTTAAACCTTATTTATTTGGCCCATGTTAGCTGTTGAGTTTGAAATGCTTGCTCTACACTGAGTATATTTTGTATTTTGTTAAGAAAAAAAATGATAGAATTAAAAAAATAAAAATAATTAAAGAATGTGTGCTTCAGAATAAGGTAGAGTTGAAGTCAAGGAATTATAGCTCTGCCTTTTATCAGCTAAATGCCTTTAAGAGTTTAATATATATAAAATAGCTGGCATTCAGCCTGCTAAACAGAAAGAGCTCATTAAGCATTAGTTTTTCTGTCCCTCCCATCTGATTAATAGCTTAACTCTTTGGTGCTTATAAGAAAATATGAGATTAGAATTGTTTCTACTACTCATTTTTCTCTTTCTTCCCTTTATTCCATTTCAAAGAAAAAGGGAGTATGACTACATGTAAAATAGCTTCTTGTCCTACACATTCTAAGTCTGAGTTGCTAAGATTGGCACTGAGCCCCTTTGCATAGAAGTAATACCTGGAATGCTTAGTGCCTAAGTAAGAATTGGCCACTTCAACTTAGGAACGTCCTCTCTGTAGAATAAGGTGCATTAAAAACCAACGGACCCTCATGATTTTAGTCACAGTAGCTGATGCTAAACATGGACAAGTTCACCAAAGGAAGGTAATGAACTTGTCTGCTACTCCCAGAAATATTTACATGCATTCTACAGTCTCTTCACATGAGTGGAGAATATTAGGACTCGGATAGATGTTTATATACATTTTTAGACAGAAAATTAGTTACTGTTTAAAGTGCAGAAAAGGGTAAGAAATAATCAACAAGAATCTCAAACCACTTTCTAGTCTTCTATCATTTTAAAAGGTGATAATAAAATTGTATTGCAAAGAAATAATACATAAGGAACTAACAAGTATAATTTAATGACTGAGTTCAGTGATTTTAGTCACATTATAAAACTTAATGATTTAATGATAGACTAGGTATTATTCACCAAAAAAAAATCTTTCTGCAGCAAAAGCACATTATTATTTAAAATACATTTATTTAACTCTAGGGCTAAATATTTCAACGGGGTGAAAGTCTGACAAAATTCTATGAACATAATTTCATTTGTCACTTTCCTATTGTGCAAATTTTAGGCTATATATTTCAACTTGGTGAATAATATTACTATCTTTTTCTCACTCACTATTATCACCTCGAAGGCAGAGGCTATGACTAATCAATGCTTATCTATACAATAAAAGCCTAAGCGACCTTTATGGCAGAATGACCAGAACGACCGGTCACTATGATGCGCACTGACCACCAGGGGGCAGACGCTCAATGCAGGAGCTTTCCCTGGTGGTCAGTGCGCTCCCACAGGGGAAACTCTGCTCAGCTAAGGAGCAGTGAGCCGGGTGGTAAAGAGCAGCGAGCAGGCAGGCGGTAAGGAGCAAGGGGTCCCAGACTATGAGAGGATGCAAGCCAGGCTGAGGGACTCCACTCCCCCAGTGCACGAATTTCGTGCACCGGGCCTCTAGTATTTCCATAATGCCCAGCCATCATTTAGGGATGGAGCAGTGAACATCTAAATTAAAGTACACTTTAGTCCTGCTTCTAAGTGTTCTGTTTGGAATGCGTTAGCAACATTTCCTTTTTGATTGGAACATAGAACCCCAGTCACTCCCCTGCCTCCTACCAGCCAAACCCAGTCACCTGGAACTTAGGTTGTTGGTTAAAGAAATATTAAAACATCTTTTGAGTGTTTGTTATTGTTCCACTTTACTGAAAGGGGCTGTTAGGGATAACATAGACAGGTTTAGGAAGTTTTAGGAATAAGGGGGTCTATGGGCGAGAACCACAGGGCTGCAAAGCTGGGAGCTGCAGGAGGCATACATTCACAGAATAAGGGAGCACCAGAACGTATACATTTCCATAGAATAAGGGAGCTGGGAGCTGCAGAAGGTATTCATTTACAAAATAATGGGAAGGAAGCCACTCATTCAGGGAGGGAAGAGGAAGGCCAAAGGGAATAGAAAAACAATAAGGGAGAAGAAGAGGGGAACCTCACATGAGGTTTGAGCTCTGGAGCCGCTATCGTTACCAACCAGAGGGGAAAGCAAGACACAAACAACTGCAGCCTTTATAACCCTTAGCAAAAAGGGACTTAGTGGGACTCTCTCCCCCTCCCCACATGGGAGTCTGTGCTTGTTTCTCAATAAATGTCCACCTTTTCCTATTCCACCTTTTGTCCGTGGTTTCATTCTTTGAACCCACCTGGACAAGGACCCAGGAATCATCCTGCCCAAAGGAACACCACATGTTCCAGTTCACTGTTCGCATTTCATTATTACTTTTAAAAAAGAAAGAAAAATAACTTTTCTGCCTTTTTTTTGAAGCAATACAGCAGAATTTCTTCCTGGCTGCACGACCTACTCTATCCCCAGATACCGTCAGTCTCAAGAATCACTGCTCTCAGGGGCACTGCCATCCCATAGAAATGGAGTTCTTTTTCTTCTCTGATCAGTGCACCAATACATGATCATTTATTTGGGAAGCCTACTTTAGTACCTGGGTAGCATCAGCCATCGGGGCATTAATTATCTGACTTCTTGGCACAAGCCTCAGTAGGCTTGGGGGACGTAGGAGGACAATGTGACCTGGGCACACTGTATCTTATATGTTGGAGGCAGTTAAGCAAACTTCAGTGGAGCGTCACATTATCAACGTCCAGATGGGTAAGCTGGATGGACAGAATGAAAAAAGCTCTGTTTCCTGAGTGTTCACTGTAAGATTCAAAATGGAAAGGAGTTCCAAGGAATCAACCCATTTTTCTGTTTTTAATTTGGAACTAGTCTCAAAAGATGGGGAAAAGCTACCAAATACTCCAGTATTGCTACTAAACCAGCATCAGTACCGGCTTCCTTCTGGACTGGTTTGTCCCTATGTGAGCTTTTTAAACACTCGTTTTCCCAGCGGCATTATTTTACCACCTTCCTAAAGCTACACTAATGGGCTTTTGCTGCTTTTAATCTTCTTCTTTCTTATGTATGTTATCCACATCCACAGGAGGAGTTCCAAATATGTGGCAGGCATTTTTAAAAACCTTTTATTTTAACATAATGCTAGATTGTACATAAAAGCTACAAAAATAGTACCCAAAATCACTATATACCCCTCATCCAGATTCTCCCACCTGTTAACAATTTACATTGACCTCATTCTCTCTCCTCCCTCCTCTCTCTCTCTCTCTCTCTCTCTCTCTCTCTCTCTCTCTCTCTCACACACACACACACACACACACACACACACTTCCTTAATTTTTTTCAACTTAAAAAGGGGCAGAGAGGCCGCCATCCCTGAAGCACGCCCACACCTTTCTTCCCTAGCAGTCCTGCATCTTGACTTTTCTCTCCTAAACTCTTAAGGGTCCCCAGGAGACTTGCAACCAGGGGGGGCAATGGCAGCAGCAGCTCCTCCCAGGCTTAACCCATGAACCTGGTCCCAAGGCCCCTTTTCTCTGACTTTTCAGTGAGCTGACAGCAGCCCTGCCACAGCTCACTGCTTTCCTATAATGTTTCTAGGGAGCCACTGCCCAGACTCCCTCCTGCTGCTTCTACCTAAGCCCTTCCTTGTTTCGCTGTCCCCAGCTTTCATAAACACACTCTCCAAATTAAAGAAAAACGTGGCAGACATGCTATTACTTTACTTCTAAATACCTCAGTGAGTATTTCTCCAACGAGAACAGTTTTGAAGCAAAATGTCCTTCCTCCCTCTTGGAGAATCGCAGTCATAATTAATGACCTCCATCTTTCCTGCTG
>NW_006281908.1:133274-135676 GCF_000327345.1 Myotis davidii | reverse complement strand
ACCTTCCCTAAGAATATCTTTGAAAGGACACTAGAAGTGGCTACTTCACATCGACCAGACCAGCCTTCCGTTCAGGGTCTACCTGAAGCATGCTAGGGGCAATTGGAAAACGCCCTCAATTTCTCACTTTCCTATTGACTAATGCCAGAAATTCTGTTCTCACAAAATCATCTTTTCAGCCAGAGCTGATGTTCCATATGAAAATATGAAGTAGCAGCTGGAAGATTTTGGAGCATAGATGTTATCCAGTAAATACATCTGAATGCCGGATACAGAAACAACACTATTGCCTTCTAATATTTGAACTGCATGGGAACAAGGATTTGAAGAGCCCATTTTGTTAAGTGAGAGGAAAGGTCACAGGAAAAGAATATAATTTTTTAGCATTTTTGTCTAAGAAAAGATGTCTCCTGTGAGTCATTATTTTGCACTATACATCGTAGTTTACAAAGCATTTTCACATATGCTATTTTCTTTCCTCAGTCCTAGAGTTAATGATGTTATAATGCTCCAATGATGAATATAACACTTGCTACCTATGTTTCAATGCAATGTCTGTAGTTATATTTGCTAGAATACTGTATTTGCCCAATAAATGTGACTAGTCTTCTGCCTAATGCTATAGTTACTTGACCAAAGAAGTAATGACTCAAGCTATACTATCACTGTCATCATGTGCTAAACTCCTTTGGAGAGTTACATTTAAAAGAAGTATCCTTACGTTGAATTAACTCTTGAAAAACATCCACTTATTTTTCCTTTAATCTGGCTATGTTTATACTTTGCCAAGAACCATGCATGCCCCGACAACTCCGATGAAATGAAATATAATTTTAACTTTCATCTTCTGCTTCTTAACTTTGAGTTTACTACTCTATTTTTAAATTTGTGTTTGTGTTTGCTTTTCAATGTAATATTTGTTCCAATTAGTCCTTACTTGGAAGTTCTTAAAAATCAGTTTGGGGATGTCAGAATGAATATGTGAGAAGAAAGTCAGGATAACTAAGAAATTTATGGTCTTCTTTACTTGTGGTTTTGTCAGTGGGGAAAAAATGAACTAGAACTTGACAAAGATTATTTTGGTGAATTTTGGATTTCATGATGAATGCAGATTATGCATTGTTTTAATAGGGACCAAACTTAAAGACTTAAGAATGGGTCATGAAATTTCCCCCGACTCTTGGTGGTTATGTTCCCTCCAATGCCACCCTTCAGTAGTAGCCTTGGAAATTATGTACATTTCATGTCTTTAAACATGTGTCCTGCTTCAAGGTAATCTTGTACCACAGGGAAAGGAAATCTGTACCGTCTCCACCAGGACACTTAATGTAAAATGAAACTATTCTCCTAGATGTTTGTATTGGTATGATAGCTTTGGTTTATCACCTAAACAAGTTGTTTTTTATTAGCAAACAAATTTGTTGTCCATGATCTTGATCTATACTTTGGAGTACATTTAAACTGATAAACATTCTTTTTTTAAAAAAATATATTTTATTGATTTTTTTTACAGAGAGGAAGGGAGAGGGATAGAGAGTTAGAAACATCGATGAGAGAGAAACATCAATCAGCTGCCTCCTGCACACCCTCTACTGGGGATGTGCCCACAACCAAGGTACATGCCCTTGACCGGAATCGAACTTGGGACTCTTCAGTCCACAGGCCGATGCTCTAGCCACTGAGCCAAACTGGTCAGGGCTGATAAATATTCTTTATGTGATAGTAAGCATTTTTTGGATGTATTTGGTTATTCAGTGGCAGTAATTTTTAATTACTCTCCTTTCCAACCATGTTAAACTTTACATTTATAAGTGGAATTAAAAGACTAATTTTATAGAACATGGAAAACTTATTTAGTGAAGCAACTGACTACTTCTGCTCATATGTGGATTCTTATGTGGATTCATTCATTCATTCATTCAGGAATTTTGAGAAGATCTTAATGGTTGTCATGTACTATATTGATGTACACTGTAAACTTACTATAATTATTATCCTATCTAATAAAAGAGAAACATGGTAATTAGCCTACAACTGCTACCCTTCCCATTGGCTAATCAGGGTGATATGCAAATTAACTGCCAGCCAAGATGGCGGCCGGCAGCCAGGCAGCTGGAAGCGAACATGAGGCTTGCTTGCTTCAGTGACAGAGGACTCCAACGTTCCCCGCCTGCCTTGCCGGCCTCTGAGCTTGCAGTTTGAAACATTGTAACAACTATAGAAGCTAAACAAAACCCCAGAAACCAGCTTTCAACTAGCTGGGATCTCAGAGCTGGACTTGATAGAGAGTTTCGATTATAGAACCGAAACAAATCAGATACCTGCTTTCAGCAGCAGATGCCTAAGAGCTGGAGCCAGAGCTAAAGCTGGCCCAGAATTTAAAAAAAAGAAAAAACAAAAAA
>NW_006281908.1:112483-133065 GCF_000327345.1 Myotis davidii | reverse complement strand
AGAGGGGGTGGGGCCACAACCTCTCTATCCACCCTGTTCTGTTTGTGACAGGGGAAGGAGCCCCAACCCCCTAATCAGCCCTGCTCTGTGCCTGATAGGGTGGAGCTCCCCAACCCCTGGATTGCCCTGCGGCTCTGTGTGTGACAGGGTACAGTGCCCCAACTCCCCAATCGGCCCTTCTCTGAGCCCGACCAGGGGCTGCACCTAGGGATTGGGCCTGCCCTCTGCCACCCAGGAGCGGGCCTAAGACAGCAGGTTGTTATATCCCAAGGGGTCCCAGACTGCGAGAGGGCACAGGCCGGGCTGAGGGACCCCTCCCTCCCCCTCCGAGTGCACAAATTTTTGTTCACTGGGCCTCTAGTACTATTATAATGATGAATACTGTAACTTTAAAGCGCCACTAACAAGGCAGTGAAAAAAGCTTTCTCAAGCAGTACTTCTTTCAGCCATGATAGAAAGTAAACTTTTTCACGAACCATAGCTTTACTTGGCATTAGACATGGAAAATCAACATGCTTGGAAGCACACTGCCAGCACAAAATGGAACCGCTCGGACATTGTTATTTGATTAATAAATTAAATGAGCTCTGAATATGATCATTAGCAGTCAAAAACTAAATAACAAGAATGAACTCATACATGGATGCTACTTTCTGTATTGGAGCCTTTTAAATAATCATAGCATAACCATCTTATCTTATTGGCATTGATAAGCAAGTGGGTTGACATGATCATTGTTAGACTCTGTAACACTGTTTTATTTAAAACCACTAACCATTAAGTCTCCTAGGAGCACTATCAAATGCTCACATCGCTGAGTTGGAAATCGAGATAGGGAGTGATTTACAGTAAAGACAAGGCCAGGATTTTCCACTTCCCAAATTGGTTGTTTTGTATCATGGAGTGGCCAATATAAATAGAGGAAAGGAATTTGCATTTACACTTTAATTCCAAAAGTTCAGACATCATTACTGGGGATGATCAGCAATTTCATAACATTAAGGGTTGGGTTATTTTTGTTTTCTGTCAGTCTTAAAACAAACTGATTCTATTTGGATTTCACCCAAAATTCTCAAGGAGTAATATACTTTTCCTTTTTTTTTACTTTTACTTTTTTTACATCATTGAGTTACTTTTGTGACAATAGTATCAAATCACTTGAAAAAGTTATCCTCTCCATGAAAATAATCCAATGCCTTTTTGTAAGCAGATTTTGGTGCTACTCATACTATCTAACTCTTCTAAGAATAAATACTACATGATTCACATACTTGGAAATGAGTCTAACAGGAATCTATTTGCCATCTCTTGACTTTACGCATGAAATTAATTTGACCCAGCCAAAAACCTTGGTTGTACCAATTAAACACTGATGATGCATATCTATAGTAAATATACATATTTCCAAAGCCTCACCCCCTGCTGGCCCTTAAAGACAGATGGAAACTCTCAGTTGCACACCATTTAACTATGTAAATACCCACCCTGGGCACGGTTCACCACCTCTGCTTCTAGAATGTTACTATAACAGTAATCAAGTGAATGCAACACATATTTTTAAGCACAAACCACATCCCACTCCTGTATAGGCCCCAGAAGAAATACAGTTGAAAACACGGATTTCAGATTACTTGCAAACCAATGAGGTTATTAGTAAAACAATAGCAATATTTAACCACCATGCTATTAAAAATTCTGGTCTAATTCCAAAGGCCCATGATCTGTAATAACATAATTTTTATATCAAGCAAATTATATCTATCATAACCATTCAATACTATGCCTAAGACCTGGTCATTTACATCTTCATATACAATTCCAGCCCCACCTAAGTTCCTCAGATGTGCCATGTATACTCTTATTTCTTGACATTTGTATAGGTTGTTCTTTTTGCCTGGATATTTCTTTCTTTCCTGGTGCTGTCCCTCACACCTCATCCAGTCAACTCAGACTTTTTATCCTCCAAGTCATACCATGGATAACGTTGTACTATGTATTTTTTCTCATTTTTCACTTTTTATATCCCTCTCTAGAACATAAGTTCTTGCACAGCTAAAACCATGTCCAATATATTTCCTCTCTATACATTAGGCAGAGTATAAGAGCTCAGTACTGGAGAAGTAAATTAGTAACGCTGTCTAGAAAGTGCCCTGCCAAGAGCTGGTTTTGTAGGAGGATAACCACAGGTGGAGGGAAAATTAGCCTGTGCAAATTCGGGTAGAATAAGCACTTGTTAGTTAGGAATCTGTAATGAGAATGATGGAGGCAGGTGAGAAGGTTATGTGGGGATTAGTGTAATGAGATAGGAAAGGTAAAACAATCACAATTAATAGAGAATTCTCAGCTTGAATATGGTTGGATAAGCAATAAGGACCAATTGTAGTTGTTATTTGAGGAAGTTGTGTAATAAAAGCTGTTATATTTTTGCATACTTACTCATTTTTTTCCTTAAGGTTTTCTTCTTGAGAACTAAACAGTTCCATGTGTTTTTTATTATGGTATCCTTAAAGTATGCTGTACTTTTGAAACACTCATAAACAAGAAAGCATACTGTTGATTACTAAGGAATGAAAGTATGCAATAAAATAAAAAATGACAAAAATATTTTTGGAGCAAGGAAAGAGAAGTTTATACTTGTACAAGATATAAATATTCCAAAATGTTTGTTTTCTTCCTATCAGATATAATTCCACGATTCCATAGGTTTTATAATTACACAATAAATTAATGTAAGTTGCCTTTATTAGAAAGTTGATATTTTCTAAACAAAAATATTTAATAATTTAATGTTTTAATCATTCAACTGGCATTGAATGATCTGCTATTTATATAAATTTCCATGTTTATGATTATGAGATTTATCTTGTAATTAAGGTTTTTGCTCATTAAAATGTAATATACACTCCTGATAGTTATTTTAGAAAGCACATAAGTATAAGTGGGAGGCAAAAATAATGATTATATTACCCAAGGCCATTATTATATAATTTTTGTCTTATTATATTCAATTATTTTTCTTCTGTAATTTTCCTTTGCAGTGTTGAAATCCTAATATATGCCTTATATATTTCTTTTTTGTAGAGCCTATATTTTTGCTTGGAATTGTATCATAAACCTTTTCCTGTGTGATTATCCTAAACCTAATTGTTATTGCCTGAGTGAGATTCCATTTTTTTGCATTTCTCTGATACTGGATATTTAACTTGTTCCTTATATTTCTGTTGTGATGATAGACCAGTTCAGGTTATTTCCTTAACAATTCCTAAGCTGAGGGAATAAATGTCGTTCCTTTTGCAACATGATTTTCTAATTAATTTTGTTTTGGCCAGACTGAATATTCAAGCAGGTTTTTGTTAAGGGGATCATGAATGCTGTCTTCTGGGTTCTTGCATAGGGAAAGGAAGCATGTAGGCCATGGGGTTCAGAGCCAGGGAGGTCTAGGTCTGAATCCTGGCTCCATCACTCCATGGTTGTAGGACACTGGCAAATTACAGATCCTCTCTGAGCTGCAATTTAATAAAATACACTATTAGAGTTTTTATGAAGATTAGGTGAAAAAAAATATGAAGTACTTGTTGTAGTGCCTGGAACTAATGCTTTACTAAAGGCTAGTTATTACTGTTTATGCTGTTATTAATGTTGGAATTTTTTGCTATCACTATGGAAGTTAACCTGGATTAGTTAAAATTTTCTATGTGGGATTACAAACACAATAATTAAAACAGCAAATGCCTCCACTATCGCTAAACTGCATTCTTACCAGGACTATTCCTCTATCTGCCATCAACCCAGGGGCTTTGCCTATGAGAACTATGGCTGTTTCCTAGAATTTAGTACACCACCCCTAGGTGTTCTTTATCTACTTCCTGAGCAGTTAATTCTGATAATTGCAAAACCAGCCTAGAAAGACGTTATTGTTATTACTGAAAATTGAAACGGCAACCACACTGATTAATTTATAAAAGCAGCACATACAGAGTGTTAGGAGAGACCAATGCCAAGTTTTAGGCGATTGCAGAAGTTTCATTTCTTTCTTTCTTTTTTAAATGTTTTTATTAATTTTTAGAGAGAGAGGAAGAGAGAGACAGAAACATCAACGAGAGAGGGACATCTTCATTGGGTGCCTCCTGCACGCAGCACGCTTACTGGGGATGAAGTCGCAACCTGAGCATGTGCCCTGACCTGGAATCGAACCAGTGACCTCTTGGTTCCTGAGTTGACACTCAACCCCTGAGCCACACCAGCTGGGCAGAAGTTACATTTTTGAATCAAGAGACAGATAATAGGGCAAGAAAAATGGCCGTTCTATTACTTTGAGAGACACCCATATACAATACTGCTTACACTTTATAAGCTGCGTCCACCAAGATTTTAACTAGTAGAAAATAACCTCGAATTCTAGGTAAAGTTTGAGCTTTAATTGCAGTAACTTTGTCTTCTTTTTCTGTATTATAATTTAGGATAAACTTTTAAGTTTTAACTTTAGAAAATTCTTTAAGGATTTTATTTGGGTAGGAGTCATATATTTTCTTTAACAGAGAGATTAAATCAACCCAAATAGAGCCTTATTTAGATAATTCATACCCACGGGAAAACATGATCTGGCATCATCTTTGCTAATTATATGGCAAGCGGTTATATCCAGTAAAACCCAGCAATTATTTAGTATAATTTTTTATCATCTGAGTTTATGAATTGTATTTATGGAAGGAATTCCAAATAGAAAATGAAACATTCCTTGAAAAAATGAATAGTTATTTAGGTACTAGTTCACTGGGAAGCATTCCATCTTAGGGTATTTCTGTAATGTTTTATGGGTATTGAGTCAAAGTTTTATTATAAGCATCATTCTTATGTTTAATTTATAATAAAAGGCATGTGTAATTATAACATAAAATTTTAAATGCTTCATAGATGAAATTTCAATGTAATGTTAGGAGAAGTCATCATCTGAGCAAAAATAGTGAAACCCTTGGTAATGTTATGAATCTGGGTGTCTGGACATGTCCTGATGCATTTATCATGTACCATCTGCTCCCATAATTCTTGCCATCAGCTGCCATAGCTTGTCAGTGGGTACTGTAGATTCCTACCTATACATCTACCTTTATTCATTCTAGGATGGGTTTTTCTGCATGGCTGTGACATGAAACAGACTAGAAAACTACAAGTCCTGTATTTTAATAGGACATTTAAAAGCTAGAGGAAAATTAGGACACAGTTAAGCCTGCATCGCCTTGATTGTTTTCTTCTCCATGCTTTCCACCTGACGTGATAAGAACTGAGAAAAGCGAACCGCCCTATTCCCACTAGCTCTTTGTAAATGTGGTGACCCATCTGTGCCATATGCCAGGCATCCGCTTTTATCATCCTCATTTGGGATCCTTCAGAGAGAGAAGTGATGAATTAACATTGAATTTATTCTAATTTTTACTGCTACTGCAAACCATTTAATCTGGCAGCAGTGATTTTCAGATGTAAGGAAATGCAAGAGGATAAGAATAGAAACAACAGTGTATTTCCAGCTACATTTTTTGAATAGGTGTACAACTTTTAGATAATTGTAGTATCTCCATAACTCCATTTTTTAAACTTTTCATTTAATTTATTGGGGTGACATTGGTTAATAAAACGATGTAAGTTTCAGGTGTACAATTCTATAATACATCACCTGTATATTGTCTTCCTCCATCACCATTTCTCCTCCCTATATCTACTCTTTTATCTCCCTCCACCCCTTTCCTCAAGTTTTCCTCTTTGCTTCATCCCTTCACCTTTGTCACCTAGCTCCACAACCTCTCTCCCCTCTGAAAGCTGTCCGTCTGCTCTCTGTATCAATGAGCCTATTTCTATTTTGTTTGTTATTTTGTTCATTAAATTCCAGATGAGTGAAATCTTACGGTATCTGTTTTTCTCTAACTGGCTTATTTTCACTTAGCATAATACTCTCCAGGTCCATCAATGCTGTAAGATTTCCTTCTTTTTTTATGAGTCATCCATTGTGTAAATGTACCACTGCTTTTCTGTCCCCTCATCTACTGATGGTTACTTGGGCATAGCTCCATTTCTTTAACAGCAAAATGTGAGGAGTGATTCTTGATTGTAAAATATGTTGCGATTACATCAAAGTACATTAAATCAAAGTGGTATCATATTGAGTGGGCAAAAATAGGTTTACAGTTGTGAGTACATGAGTTTGTTACTTATTAAGTATTGTTTATTTTCCTTATGAGCAACTGTAAATCTACTTTTGCCCCTAGAGTTGTTAATGAATACTTACGCAGACCAGTGCCTGTTTAATCCAAGTTGTAGAATTGTATCTTTTTATTTTTTAAAATATGTTTTTTTATTGATTTCAGATAGGGAGAGGAAGAGAGAGATAGAGACATCAATGATAAGAATCTTTGATCAGCTGTCTCCCGCACACCCCTACTGGAGATCTAGCCCACAACGCAGGCATGTGCCATTGACCGGAATCGAACCTCAAACCCTTTAGTCCACAGGCCAACACTCTATCCAAACCGGCTAGGGCTAGAATTGAATTTTTTTAAAAAGATGATTCATTTTCAACCAATCCTAAATTGTCAACAGAAAGCTGATAGAATATTAAAGGCAAATACCACACTGATCATACCACAATAGAGATTAGAAAATTGATGTAGAGAAAAAATTAAGTAATATTAAAACCTAAGAAGCTAATTAGGGGAAGAATTGCATGGTATTTCTGGTTTTAAATATCCAAACCCATACTTTTTCCTAGGGTACCAATCTGTTTGGGATACCATTTTCCTACACTGTTTTTATTTTGGACTTCATAAGAATACTAGAGGCCTGATGCACAAAATTCGTACAAGGGTCTCGGCTGGTCCTCTGGACGGTCGATCTGCTATTTTGTCTAATTAGCATATTAGCTCTTTATCATATAGGATAGCAAAGAAATGCCCAAACATACTGAGGCAAAAAGAAAAACAAAATAAAACAATATATACTATAGTACATATATATTGTTTTATTTGATTTTACAGAAAGCAATTAGGTAAACTATTTCTATATGATTATAATAAATTATATTATGATAGAAAACAATATTAAATTATGATTAGAGTGGCATAATCAATGAATGAGCAAGAATCTGTTAAGATCATCTGACTGTCTTATATCTTTGTAATTTTCACAATGGAAAAAAAAATACCAGTGCCTGTGTGGTAGTTTCTCTTGACAAGCTCAAACAGAAGATAAAATTTAGTTTTGACTAGGCATAGAGCTAATTTTGATACCTAAGGTATAAAAGCAACTGAAAATATTTAGGGTTTTACATAATGATAATGATGTAATTCTTATTATTGGTACAAAAATATTTTCCTAACGAGTATAAGCTGAGAAAGTGATCTCCTAATTACTATAATAATCATACTGCAATTCCACATAGCACCTTTCATTCAAGACCATCTATTACTAATTGTTATAATTATAAATAATCATCACACGCTATGGATGTAGCTGCATCTCTCTGAAGTAGCATCGGGATATTATTTTAATGGTAGTTAAGTATATTAAAGATGGCAAAAGCTGTTCAGAAACTTGCTCATGACGTGAATTAGGAGTACCTAGAAGTATTTCTTAGAAATATGTGTCCTGTTCCTTAGCATGGAGCAGCAGATCTTTTTTTTTTCTCCTAAAGGGAAATCTGGGATTCTCTAATCATCCATCATTTTAAGAAACTTTTACTACATTATCTTCATTAAACTGCTGTTAGAATACAGCTTACAAAGGAACGTTTAAGAACATTTTTAAATGGACTCAACCAAAACAAAGTGTGTTTAGCAATTAGGTGAGGAACAATTAATGTGATTGCCTTTGAAAGGCAAGAAACAAACTTCTTTTGTGTCCATTAAAAGCACAAAACAGGAAAAAATACACAGACCTTCAGAGAAACTTAAGTATGTCCCTAAATTGGGAGAACAAGTCAAAACCCAAGAGGAAGGACATATTTGTCATGAGAATTTTAAGAACAATGAGATGGGGTTTATGGGCAGGAAATGGGAGATCAGAAAAAGAATTTGGAGTCAAGACCTCTGCCTTTCTGTGTCAGATACTTGAAAAGCACTTCACCCCATCTCTGCTTCTGATGGAAAATAGCCTCGCTTCCCATATACAGACGGACTCTGAATTCTCAGCAGATTCTCCCCAAGACTGAATTTACCACTTTGGATCCTGGAGAATGAAATAATAGCTTACTCACAGTTTAGCCAAATTATTCTTGGAAGAGGTAGCATCTGCTCCAGAAAGCAATGGCCTCATGTCAATCTAAGCTGAAGTCCTTGTCTAACTTCTTTAGACAGTCAAGTTATTTTTCTCTTTAACATCATTTGTTGTTGCAATTAGTAAATGTTTGCCCAAACAGGTCGGAGATCCTAATGAAACCCCCTTACGCTCTTTTAGGTCAACTCCAAGTCAGTAACCCAGATCACAGCAGTGAGGTAGTACTCTCATAAAGAGCTTCTGTTTAAGACAATGTGGTGAGCTGCTCTATGGGATGGACCATCACATCATTGCTGAGTGATCCTTGCTCAACACTTCAGACATGGCATGCCTCCAGATTACCTTCCCACATAGACCCTCAGTCTCTCTAGCTGGCTTGCCACTTCCTGAGCATGACATGAACTGTTACTTACTGTATGTATGTATGTATGCATGCATGTATGTATGTATGTATTGAACTTTCACCTCTTTAGGCCTTCACTTATTTTCCTCATTGCAGCTTCAAATAATTAAGTCTTTCTTTGCATAGGCCACCCCATACCCACCTCTCTCTATCCAGATCCATTTTTCAAGATTATTCAACTGCCATATATTCTTTTCCCAAAGAACATTAACCCATACTTATCCTCTGCTACATTACCACGTACATATGTACCTGTTTTTTCCTCTCTCATCCATGTCTTCACTCAACATATGTTTACTGATTTGCCATGTATCAATAATCCTAGTTAGGAACTAAGATTGATGACCTGGCTAATGTGGCCCAGTGGTTGAACATCAACCCATGAAGCAGGAGGTCACAGTTTGATTTCAAGTCAGGTCACAATCCCTAGTAGGGGGTGTGTAGGAGGCAGCCAATTACTGATTCCCTCTCATCGATGTTTCGATCCCTCTCTCCCTCTCCCTTCCTCTCTCTGGTTTGAATACAAACATATTAAAACATATACACAAAAAAACAACACGAAAGAAACTAGAATTGATGGGTAGGATAGACCCACTGCATTAGAGGAGTTAATTCATGCTTAACACTTTTTTGTCAGTTGTCTTTATATTCAGTTGTTACCCATGTGCTTGTTTCTCCCATATCTTTAAAATTTCTCTATCTTGAAAATTCCCTTGTTTACATGTAAACTCTTTCTAATGTAGTCATCTCTCAGAATCAAACTCTAAGATCATTTTAACTCTGCTCCATTAGACACATAGATAAATCTCATTTTTTTGTGCAAATTGTAGGCTGATCATACACTGTTAATGTGCTTCACCCAGGAATCAAGACATTTTAGGGCTGGAAGGAATTTTAAAGATGATCTCCAGTATTCTCACCTAACAGACAGAAAAGCAGAGGCTTGGGAAGATTAGGTGGATAACTTGTTACAAGTCACTGGTTAGTAATGGAACCAAGACCAGAACCAAAATGTTATTTTCCTTGCTAGTCTCACTGAACTACATCATCATTTGGTAGTTGGGTCACAGCCATCATTGGAGTAAATAAATAACAAAGCAGCCATCACCTCTGTTTTAAATTTCTTTGACTATCATTTCTCCTGGAAATGGATCAATATAGATATAAACATAACAAAATACATCGCATTTAAAGGAGAGCAAACTCTCACATATCCAGGTAAAATCATCTACATTAATTAGAGTAAAACTTTAGGAGCATACTAAAGAAAAAACTGAATATAATATTTTAGGCAATCAATTTTTTATTTTAATGTCTATAATACATTTTATTTAAAATAAATCAAACAATTTTTAAATGGTATCATGCAAAGGAATAGTTTAAACACTTGCATTTCTAAAAGACTAAAAAGAGTAGCACATAAATTTAGTCCTTGACAATCTTCAAGTGCCAGAGATATCATTAAGTTATTTGTGGAAAATAAAATGTGGACAGCTCAGTAAGATTATGAACACTGAGTTATCACAATTCTTGGTATGTGCTCAATCACAGATAATCAGAGAGATAAATCCATTGGAAATAACAAATCCATTCCTTCCTCATAGAATTCACCTTGGTTCACACTGAGAAGACAGTTTATTCTTATTTGAAATATTAAATTTAGGGTATTAAATATTCTCTTATGCAATACCGGTAAAATAAAGAAGATAAGAAGTGATTAAAGCTAAAAAAAAAAAAAAGTTAGAACTAGGGACAGATACTTAACAGAAACTTTTGTTGCAACACTTTTAAGTTTCTTTACATCACCTGCGTTATCTGTACTGCTCTGGGCCCAAATGCCTTTGTGCCAGATCTAACAGATTTCTGTCTGTGGCTACCTTTTTCAAAACAACAACAACAAAATAACAGTCAAAAACATGACTCATACAAATAACTCACCTATAGGCTAAATATTTATTTAATTCTTTAGTGAGGTGAACCATCAGTATGGAAAAGATGGATGAAGGAAAGAATAGAGGAGCAGAGGACAAATAGTCCATTGGAAAGATATGCTGAGAAAATAAATTCACCAGGAAGTACCTTTTTTTTATACCTGCAAGTCTGGGAACCTACAGCAATAGAATATCTAAATCCAGTGTGCCTGTTTTTGTAAAAATTTTTATTGGAACACAGGCATGCCCAATCATTTACCAAGGCTGCGATCTACCAGTCATCCAAGGCACTTGCTCAGGGGCCTTGCAGAGACCTCAAAGAACAGAGTGGGGGTAAAAGACATCTTAAATGATTTTCAACCTGAATTTAGGGTTTTTTCTTCAGAAGACAAAATGAAAAGGGTTTAAGTGTTATTTGAGTAGATTTAATTATTTGATTAAAGCACTCTCAGATGTGTCTGAAAACAAGGAATACCTATAGTTTGGAGTAAGATTATAACATAATTTTAAGTAACCTCCTTTTTTTCCTTCTCTCTCTCTCTCTCTCTCTCTCTCTCTCTCTCTTTCTCTCTCTCTCTCTCTTTCTCTCTAAGCTAGGACAAAGCACTGAAACTTTCAGGTTAGATACTATGGAATCTCTATCTGAGCAGATAACAGAAAATAATAACTTATTTACTATCTCTCCACAAGAGCAAACTAAATTCTTCTAAGCCAATTTTTCATTCCAACAGAGGACAAAGAAAAGAAAAATAGTTTTAGCTTTGCATTAATACATTTATTAACAAGCTCCTTTGAAAACTTCTCCTAATAAGTCCATCTAAACTGAGCAAATTTTACCAACATTTTTATATATTTTATTACTTTCAGAATTATTATTTGTAGATATTAGGATTCAAGGCAAACACAGATTTTATGTTTGTTTGTTTTGTATATTCAGTTTTCTACTTCAAGTCAAGTTCTGTCCTTCACTATGTTCTTTCACTTTATCAACAATTTGCCTGGATGGCGTGGCTCAGTGGTTGAGCATCAACCTATGAACCAGGAGGTCATAGTTCAATTTGCGGTCAGGGGGGATGTGCAGGAGACAGCTGATCAATGAGTCTCTCCCATCATCGATGTTGCTATTTCTCTTCCTCTCTGAAATCAATAAAAATATTTTTGAAAATAAACAATTTTCATTAAGAATAAAAAACTCTTTGATATACAAAACCACATTTTTGTTACAGTTCTTTGCCATGATTATTCCCAGTGTAATCTCAGCTGCATGACTAAGCTATCATTTTTTAATCAAATTTACTAATCTTTCAGAGAAACTGTAGAATAATCAGTCTGTCATATACATGTTAGCATTTTAGCAGTCCAGCAAAGCTTATATACTACATTATAAGACCTCCACAGCCAAAAACATATTTTTCACACCTTTGTAGATGGCAAAATTAATACGTTCATTAAAATGACTCAAAGCTATAGTCACTTTATTACTATAAAATAAAAGCAAAGATATCAGCCCTATCAGTGTGGCTCAGTGGCTAGAGCCTCAGCCCAAGCACTGAAGGGTCCCTCGTTCAGTTCCAATCAAGGGCATGTACCTCCGTCGCAGGCTTGATCTCAGTCCCTGGACGGGTCTGGGAGGCAACCAATCGATGTGTCTCTCTCACATTGATGTTTTTCTCTCTCTCTGTTTCTCTCCTTTCCCTTCCATGCTTTTTAAAAACCAATGGGAAAATATCCTCAGGTGAGGATTAACAAAACAACAACAAAGATATCAATAACAATTGGTGACCAGTGTTTCAATAGTCTGTCCTCCTTAGAAATTATACACATACCCATATGTTTTTGTTTATTAACTTGATATTACTCTAAGTTCTAAATTAATAAATATCTTGCAAATTATGTTTAACCTGGTACAGTACAGAAAATTATTACAGTTGAATTAAAAAGACTAAGAAAGAATTATAATTATATATATTTTAGAATACATAATTGCATATTTTCTTAATCTTACATAATATATGGAAGTTACATTAGCTTATCAGTAACCTAGTATAATAAATTTAGGAGGTTAAAATTAACTAGTCTCCTTATTAGATAATAAATCCAAATCTCAAAAAATTATGTTTATTCCCCATATTGAAGAAATTAAGAAAAAGACACTTAGCTATTTATAACCTAAAATTATGAAAACAATTCATCTCTAAAGATTCACTTTGATTCTTCTACAAAAATCCTTCTGAGTTGGTATTGTCTGTAAGGAAGTTTTATTGTTTTTCCTTTAAAAGGTCAGTGCATTCAGTGTATTAGAGTTCTTTTTTTTTCTTGCTTAAAATTCTGGTAATATTAAATTTTTGCAAGTATTTGTTAGCCTCTATAATTAGATTTTTTTTTTCTTAAGAGAGTGTCTAATTTAATTCACTAATGTACTCTAGATGTAGAAAAATATTTCATTTTCTAATCATGAGCAGCAAAAGGTTTTTTTGATTAAATGCTCCACCATCAACAGGACTTGAAACTTCAATTCTACCACCTCAGCACAGGGCACTAGAAAACACAGAGCACACATGCTCAAAGGGTTGTTCTCCTTTGAGAATATTTTCTACGTGGATTTGAGCGCACCAATAGACAAACAATATAGACCAACTAGCATATTTGTTGTTGGTCAAGAATCTGAAACAACGGCAGCTAAACAAACCAGAACAAAAAGAACCAGACCAGAAGAAAGCTGAGTCAGAAAAGGTCAGTTCTATTTCTGTTGCTGAGTCATCCAGAAGTCTCTTTGTGGGCAACTCTGCTTAGCCAGTCCCAGCAGGTAAGCAAAGTCTAATGTTCAAAAAGATGAAAAATGACTCTCTTACAAACCCAGAGGGAGCACATGTCGCAGATTTACTTAGCTCATTTAATGAGAGAGCCAGCAGGATGGTGTGGACATGAGAAACGTCCAAACACGTACAGAATTTTATATTAGAGTTTACATGAGCAAAAAATGACAATAATTGCTGGGAAGCAAGATCTCAAATGCTCCAGGGAATGACAGTTTTGAAATTAACAAGGAAGATTACTTTCTCCAAGCAAGGTGGGGATTAGATTACTGGATAGTTAACAAAATTATGTGCTCTCTTAAGGGTGGTTATGCTTATTTCAAAGGTGTGGTTAACCTCCTAGATGCACTCAGAAAAATGTGCAGGTCTTGCTTAAGGCCAAGATAAACCTTCTGCTACAGACGTTATATGCCTAGGGCAGGACTGCCTAGCATGACCTTCCCAGTTAGGAGTCTGTGATCAGGTCACCCTGTGAGATTACTTTCTGGTGATGATTTGGCTGGTTCAAAAGAGAATTAGAGGAAAGGCTGATATATTTTCTGAAAAAGACATGTGAAATCATTTTGTTAGAGTTTCTCTGAGCAAATGTTTAATGTCCAGCAGGATAGTAAAACCATAACCTTTGAGATTATTTTTTAGCTAGACAAAAGTCATTTTCATGTCACCCGGACACAAATCTATAAGCCAAGTTCTAACGTGATAAATCTGGGCTAAATTAATAGTAAATAGCAGGTCACATAAGGGTAATCCCATAGATAATTAAAATAATGCTTTCCTGGGCTTCTTAGGCCCTCAAAGAGATACTCAAATTATTTACAAATCTTCAAGGCCATTGATTCTCTCTTTGGTTGTGTCCAGTCTACTGACATACTCATTTACATTACAGTGTTTTTACTTAGAGCATTTCCTTTTGAGTCTTTGGATTTCCATCTTCCTGCTTTTTTTTTTTATCCACCTGTTCTTACATATTGCCCACGCAAGAACATATTTTTATTAGATCCCTTAGCATATTAGCATAACTATTTTAAATTTTCAGTCTAATAATTCCAAAATCTGTGCCATATCTGAGTCTATCATTCTACCCAGGGGCACCAACTCCCACAACCTCCCAGTCCTTCCCGCTGCAGTTTGACAATCTGTTTGAGGCAGCTCTGCCTCTGTATCTATTATTGTTCAAAAGTTTATAAAGGTCTCAATTATCCATGAATGGGTGAGATCATGTGATATTTTTCCTTCATTGACTGGCTTATTTAGGAAGAAGAAAGGTTAGCCTGTGGGAGATGCAGATGGCCCCTCCATGAACATGTTTTTGTCTTAATAAATATTTACCTATTTGTTCTGTTTTACTTTTTTTCAAACTATAAAGCAATGTATTAATAGAGTAGCATTCCATCAATAGAGAGGTCCATTAGCCGTTACCCAAAATTATCCACAAGTAAAAAGATCTCAGGCACTTGCTACTCAAAGTGTGGTCCATTTACCAAAAGCATTGGTGTATTCCTTATTCATGCTGCGTAACATTCTAAACCTTGGCAAGGTAAACAGCAAACGTTACCTCACAGCTTCTGTGGGTAAGAGTTTGGGCACAGATTCGCTGAGTGCCTCCGGCCCAGAGTTTCTTAGCGTGAAGTCTGCCATCACCCTGTCTGTTTGGGCTGCCATCACCTTAAGGCTGGATTCAGGGAGGACCCGCTTCCAGACTCACTCCCACAACCTGTAGCAGTTGGCAGCCTAGCTTCTGGCTTAGCTGTTGTCCAGCGATAGTAGTTCCTTATCATGTAAATCTCACAAGAGCACAGCCCACAGCCTGGCAGATGGCTCTCATTAGAGCAAGTAATATGCCCAGACAGAAACCACAGTCTTTTTGTTACCTTTTCTCAGGAGTGACATCCCATCATTTCACCATATTCTGTTCCTCAGAAACAAGCTGATAGGCCAGTTCACAAACAAGGGCAGGGAACTCTGCAAAGACGTAGATACACGGCGGGTGGGGTGGGGGGGGGATCTTGGCAAATATCTGAGAGGTTGCTATCTCTACTGGCATCAGCTGGGAACTTGTTAGAAATGCAGGATGACAGAACAGTGAAGAGAATCTGAATTTGAACAAGATTCCACAGTGATCTGTATGCATATTAAAGGTTGAGAAGAGCTGTTCTAGAGCGCAAGGCCCATGCACCTTATCCTGTTGCACAGAATATTTCCTCACCTAATTTTACTCAGTTAATATTACTTTCTAATGAGTGCAAAGATAAGCCTTCCTTGCAATGCAGTAGTCCCCTACTCAACACATCAGAAAAAACTATGGCTGCAGATAGCAGGTTAGAAATAGAATTAAGAGAATGAGGAAGAAAAGGGGGGCATAAGGACTGACAAACAGATCTAATCTGAAAATCAATAAATCACTAAAAGAAAAAAAAATTACTGAAAGAGATGATTACATATTTGCGTGGGAAAGATGTCTGGAATCATGTAAAAAAGGGATTCTGATGCTATTTCCTCAGCACCCTTAAGTGCACTGCTGAGTAGCTATGCATTAGAAATATTCTGTTAGTACTTGATTCTGCATGGTTCTGTTTACCTAGAGAAGTGTGTAGCATATTTTATTAGAAATATATCCAGCAAAAATTATAATATCAAAGCACAAATGCTTGACTTTCAGATCGATTATTCCTTTACCAAGTACATTTTATATCTCAGTGATGCTTAAAAAATAATCTATATTCAATATTTGAAATCTTTTCATAAAAAATACTAATAACTTTTACCTGGCCAATGTGGCTCAGTGGTTGAGCATCGACCTTTGCACCAAAGAGGTCACCAGTTCGATTCCCTGTTAGGGCACATGCCCAGGTTGTAGGCTCCATCCCCAGTAAGGGGTGCGCAGGAGGCAGCCAATCGATGTTGATGTTTCTCTCTCATTGATGCTTCTATCTCTCCTTCTCCCTTCCTTTCTCTCTAAAACCAATAAAAACATTTTTAAAAAAACACGAATAACTTTGGTGTAAACATTTTACATTTTCCTCAAATTCTAGTTATTGGAAAACCTTTTAATCCTTTATAGCAGCGGTTCTCAATCTGTGGGTTGCGACCCCTTTGAGGGTCGAACAACCCTTTCACAGGGGTCGCCTAAGACCATCGGAAAACACATATATAATTACATATTGGTTTTGTGATTACTCACTATGCTTTAATTATGTTCAATTTTTAACAATGAAAATATGCTCTGCATATTCGATATTTACATTAAGATTCATAACAGTAGCAAAGTTTCGTTGTTATGAAGTAGCTATGACAATAAATTTATGGTTGGGGGTCACCACAACATGAGGAACTGTATTAAAGGGTGGCGGCATTAGGAAGATTGAGAACCACTGCTTTATAGGAAAATAAATGCCCTAAGGGAGAAATGAAAGCCTCTGATCTACTTATCAAAAAATGTAGTAGGTTAGGTTAAGCCTTTATTCTGCACCTTCAGTCGGCCTGTGTGACCCGTTTGCTAAATTTTCAGTTTTATGAACGAGTTTTTAGTCACAGTCACTCTTACCCCTTAAAGTGTGTATTGATATAAACCTACAAATGAATAAGTTATATGAAAAGTAAGGCAATAAGTACTCAAAACACATGACTTGGTAATTATTTACTACATTTTACTATTAGTTATTTCATGGTACAAATGTGGGGAGTCAGTGTTTCTGTTACGTCATTCCAAAGAATTTCAACCCAGGTGATCACCCTCTGCATGTATGTATTGAGAGCACTCAGGAAGCCAATCTCCCTACATGAGGATATGGGAGAGGAATTGACCTCACAGGCATCTAAGTATCCGATGGACCTAAAACCTGAGGGAACAAGACTGAAAACTCCTATCCAACCAGCAGAAACCGTCCAGATCTCAGGCGCAGGCCTGGTGGCGGGAATTTATGTTTAAGACTCGGGAGGGTCACATGTGCCCCTTTCACATAAGCCAGATGCAGCTTTTGAATTTATCAAAACAACATCCATCAGTCAACTGTGCTGCTGATAGTGTTTTTATGTATGTAATTCCGTCTTTGGGGAAATAACTCTTCTATAAGGTCTTGGGAAAAGAGTGAACTGTTTTAGTTATTGTTCAGTTCCCCAAATAAACAACATAAATGGAGGGAGACAAAGACTGATATAAAAATGGAATCCTCTGCTGCCCAATTAGAAACAAATTGTGTTGTCAGTTTTTAACTGACTGAAAAAAAACGGAGGAAAAACTCTGGTGGAACCGCACAGACTTGTGGATGGTTTGTCCCCTGAAGCATTCATCCCCAAGCAAAGGCTGTGGGTGGGAACGCACAGGCTTCTAGACTGCACGGACAGCAGCATCCTTGCCGATCCTCTGCGAAAAGAGTTAGCGGAGGGCTTCACACATAAAGCTATTCATAAAACGCTGGAAATGTGAAGGGTGGGCAGGCAGAAAAACCTCCTGTGATCCTCAAATGGAGGATGTGGTGAATTTGGAGAGGGAGCAGATTTGGACACAAGAAGGTTATGCAAAGTGAACATGCAGATAAACCGGGATGAACTGCTGGAAAAACAATATTCCAAGCATATTTGAAACAGCTCTTCTTTAGTGCATGCAGATGCTTGTGATTATGTTTGTATATTTAGAAATAAATATGGCTAGAAAAGAGCTTCCCCCAACTACGCATCTGAAAACAATGTTGATTGGTTTCCTCTGATTTAAAACCAGGATTAGAGCATCATGTTAAAAAGCAAATCTAATCTGGCTTCCTTTCCGCTTGTTCATTATTATGAACCTGCTTGAAAAGTAATCTTTCTCCCTTCTAATTCAGATGACAGCCTGCTGGACATTTGGGACTTAGGTCATGGATACTGTGGCTTTTACAGTAGGAATGTATAACTAAGAGATGGCTTGCTTTTATCTGATTAATCCATTCTCATAAATAAAAGGGGAGAAACAGTGAGAGAGAGCTTTGAGAGAGATATGAGAACATGGTGCTAACCCAGCCTGTAGTCTGACAAGATAGAGTAATGAATGCCCTTATCCGGAAGACACAATTCTGCAGTTCAAGTGCAACTGCAGTCAATACACAGGCATGTTAAAGAGGATATGCATGTTTATCTTGGAGCAGAACACAATATGATTTTTATTTCAACCCAAATGGTAAGAGCTAAAATTTCTATCACTGCATTCACATAGAGCTTAAACTTCTGGCTTTAGCCATGAGTTTTTACCAGCTAAGTCTTTTGCTGGAGATACTGAGCAGCAAAAGCGGTATACCTTGTCCCCTCTATAATTTGCGGAATTTCCTTATAGCAGAAACAATTTAGTGAGCAAATGGCCACAGGAAAGGCAAAGAATCGGAGACAACATCAGGGTGGAGGGAGATACTGAGATGATCTATCCTACAGAATCTTCTTATCAAATAACATCTTAATACCAAAAGCAGACACAAATGACAGCTGAGTCCCCCAGCCAAATTAAATCTTTACTGGGCAGACATCAGTCTTTGTTCACAGATTGTTTTACCACATCCACTGAGTCCAGTGGCTCACTGCAGCTCAGATAACACCCAGGATGTGGTTTTCAGGCCTGTGTGCCAGGCCACTTTGCCCAAAGGTCACGTAGGTCGACAGAGGCAGTGGCAGGTTCCTCATTCACCACCACAAAAGAAGTTGGCTAGTTTGTCAACTTCCTCATTCATTGAAAATTTGACCGCATTCTCTCTTTCTGGGATTCCATTGAGCCAATTCGGAACATTTGGATTCTTTCAGTATTAAAATGAGAGTCTGAAAGAAAACAGATCTGGAAAAGTTTATCATTAAGAATATTTGCTCTTTCAAGATCCTTCATTTCAAGTCTGCCACCGACCCCATTCACCTCCTGTTTAAAAATGACATGAAGTGTCAGCATTCATCCCGTCTAAATTGCAGCAACCAAGGGCCAGAGTGGGAGAGAGGGAGCAGGGAGACAGGAAAGGGCAGCCACTTTGCGGGATCAATTCGCGCAAACCTTTTCTTGGTCAATGTCCTATGTGTGTGTTTGCTCCCTTTGTGTAACTCATTGCATCAAGTGTTTGCAGAACACCTGTGCTGTGCTCGTACCCATTATTGCCTCCGAACAAACACAGTAATGTTTGGAGTGTGATTCACACCTTGAAGTCCACTTCCTTTCGGAGATACTAGCTCGTAATCTGCACATTGAAGAGAGGAATAACCCTGCACCAGCTTCTCGGCGTCCCAATCCTGTGAATGGAGAGGCGTGGGATAGCATGCTGGCAGCGTTTCAATACTGAAGTGCTCTTTCCAGAAGCTGCCTCTGACCGTGACTTGATTTACTTAAATAAAAAAAAACTTATTTTCTTCTAGAAGCAAACGTGTCAATAACCCACAGCAGAACCCAAGGGAGAGGCGCTCTTGACAGATGGTCCAATCTGGCAAAATCATTCAGCCCCTGAATGAACGCAAATCGAGCACCTACTATGTGCCAAGTCTCTTGTACATCCTGAGCACAGGGCAGTGAAAAGGACACTAAGTCCTGTGCACTCTGGTGCTTACATGCCAATGTGGGGGACAGAAAACAAGTAGACAAATAAGAAGCAGAATGATTTCAACGAGTGATAAATATTATGAAGGGAGCAGAAAGCCCAGAAATGTGGGGTGGGGGTTGTATATCATGTCCCCTCTCCAAAGCAGGGACACAGATTCAGATCATAAGGAGGGCCTCCCACCTCTCGCCATTCTCAGAGTAAGGTTACGGGACCTTAGAAGACCTTAGGTGAAAGAACTGCATGATCTCCTGCCAACATAGCCTCTCTCTCTATCTCTCTCTCTCTCTCTCCAATAAAAACATATCCTCAGATGAGGAGTTTTTAAAGAAAGAGAGAAAATGAACTTCTTTGAATTTCAATATCCTGCTTTATAAAAAAAGAGATAACAACTGATCATTCAATGGGATAGCCATGCCAAAGTGTCCAGTACATAGTAGGTACTCAAGAAATACTAATTATCTTCTTCATTCATATCCTCATGTTATTAATACATAGTTGGAAAGACAGTGCAATGCCAAAGAGAGATTTCTTCAGTCTGACTTAAAAATGACTCCAATTGTGGCCTCAGCATATGATCAGGACCAGGTACTTGATTAAAAAAAATAGTAGCTTTCCCCCTTCTCCCAACACC